>NW_027285956.1:0-44313 GCF_036169615.1 Heliangelus exortis | reverse complement strand
TATTTGAGGGTCTCGGGTTCCCACCTGCTCCTGGGGGGCTGTGGGGTCCAGGACGATGGCGCCCTGGGGTCAAGGGCGCAGGTGACGCCGCAGAAGAGGGAGGAGAGGGGGAGCCCCGCGTCCAGCAGGGCCATGGAAGCCGCGTTCAGGCAGCAGGAGAGGAGCTGGGGGGGGGGTTAAGGATGGGGAGGGGGAGATCCCCCCTCAAAAAACTAAATAAAAATAAAAACCAACACAAACCCCCCCCCCCCCTTCTCTCCATGATTCTCAGAATGATTCCAAACCTCTTTTTCATTCCCTTTTTTCCCCTCCCCCTGTTTGCTTCAGCATCCTGGGAGGATTCCATCCCTTCCTCTGCCTCTGCTCCTGCTCCATCCCAGCCTCAATCCCTGTTTTCCTGCCTCCAAAATTCCAGCCTGGATTTTCCCAGGGCTGCCCTGGAGCCTCAGGGGTGACCTGAGAGTTACTGGGGAAAAGGGGGAAGGAACGTGGGATCAATTTCCCTGTAGATTTGTCGAGATTTAGTAATTTTTTTCCTATTTATCATCCCTGTTCCATCCAAGCTGTTGGGATCCCCCCCTGGGATTTGGGAGCTTGGGAATCCCCCCCCAAGGAATCTGGGGAATCCTCCCCTTGGGATCTGTGGCTATTGGGATTCATCCTGAGAGATCTGGGAGCCTACAGGAGATTTGGGATCCATCCTGAGGGATCCCCCCTGGGATCTGGGGGTTTTGGGATCCATCCTGAGGGATCTGGGAACTTAGGAATCCCCCCCAGGATCTGGGGAATCCTCCCTGAGGGATCTGGGTGTGTTGGGATCCATCCTGAGGGATTTTGCCCTCGGGATCTGGGGGTGTTGGGATCCCCCCTGGCATCTGCGAGCTTGGGGATTCCCCCCAAGGGATCTGGGGAATCCTCCCCCTGGGATCTGGGGGTGTCGGGATCCATCCTGAGGGATCTTCCCTTGGGATCTGGGGGTGTCAGGATACAGACCCGGCGTCGCTCAGCACCTGGAGGACGAGAGTGATGGCGGAGCGGGGGTGCAGCACCCCCCAGCAGCACCGTCTCACAAGTTCGCCTCAAAAGCTGCTCCCGGCTCCGTTCCAGAACCCCTGCGAGCGGAACCGAACCGGGGGTCACCCCAAGGACCCCTCCATACATCCCGGGGTGGAGGGCTGGGGGGGAAAGTAGGGGAGGGGCACCCACCTGGCAGCCCCACCTTGGGGCGCAGCAGAACCTCCAGAACCGCCCGGTCAGCGAGTTCTTTGCTGCTTTTCACCTCAGCGGGGCCGTAGAGCCCGGCGATCACCGAGGTCTCCCCTGGGGAAGGAGAGGACCGAGGGTAAAGAGGGGAAAAAAGAGGGAAAAAAAGGCGGAAAAAGGGAACAAAAGAGGAGGAGGTCCCAGCGCACCTTGCAGGAAAGCGGCGGAGCCGTCGGGCCGGGAGAGCAATCCCTGCTGGCAGGAAAAAGGCCGCAAGCAGCAGCCCCCCCCGCCGCCATTTTCCCGTCTTCCTCCTCCTCCTTTCCCGCCGCTTCCGCCGGGACCCGCGCTCTGCCCCAAGCCACGCCCAGCGGCCCCCAAGCCACGCCCACCCTGCCCCAAGCCACGCCCAAACGCATTCCCAAACCACGCCCACTCACCCAAACCACGCTCATGTCTTTATTTGCATTGTCCCGCCCATAATGACAACGCGTGGATTAAACCACGCCCCCTACTATAAACCACGCCCACAAATGAGGCCCCTTCAGGATAAGCCATGGCCCTAGACACGGCCACAACATCGCCCTATTTGGATTAAGCCACGCCCCCGTAGACAAACCACGCCCACAATCTTTTCCTTATTTGGGTTAAACCACGCCCATATAGAACCTCGGCCACAGCACAGCCCTATTAGGATCAAGACACGCCCCTTAATAACAAACCACGCCCACAACGGGGTCCGCCGCAAGCTAAGCCACGCCCCCTAGAGTCGCCCACAAAAATGCCCTATTGGTATTAAGCCACGCCCCCTAATAACAAGCCACACCCACGATGGGGTCCACTGCAAGCTAAGCCACGCCCCCAAAACAACGCCCACAAAATCGCCCTATAGGCATTAAGCCACGCCTCCCATGCACAAATCACGCCCGCAAAGCTCGCACTCGCTATTAAACCACCCCCCCCCGTCACGCCCACACAATCAGCCTATTGGGAATAGACCACGCCCCCATTATTGCCTTATTGGGATTAAACCACGCCCCTATAAAAAACCACGCCCACAACAACGCCATATTGAATCAAACCACACCTCCAATCACAAAACCACGCCCACATTATTGTCTGAGAATAAACCACGCCCACAAAATCGCCATATTGAGAATAAACCACGCCCCTATACACAATCCACGCCCACATTATTGCCTTATTGGGATTAAACCACGCCCATACAAAAAAAACCCACGCCCATAACCCCGTCCCCTTTAGCCGATACCACGCCCCCTCCATATAAACCACGCCCCCTGTTCCACAGACCACGCCCTCTTTATATATTCGCCCCCTTCCCTGGCCCCGCCCACAAGATGGCGGCCATGGCTGCGCTCCGGGTTCGGCTCCGCTTTCGGTTCCCCCCCAGCCCCGGTCCCGGTTCGGTTCGGAGCTGCAGCACGGGCGTGAGTGGGGGCTGGGGACACTGGGGACACGGGGGGGACACGAGGGGACAGGGGGGACATGGGGACAGTGGCCTCGTGTTGTCACCCCCCTGGCTCCAGCCCCCCACGGGGTCCCCTCCCATCGGCGCCTCCCCACGGTCCTGGGGCCATCTCGGGGGCCCCAAACTGTCCCCATTCCCTGTGTCCCCCCATCCTGTCCCCCATTTTGTCCCCACCTCGTGTCCCCCCATCCTGTCCCTGCCCCCCAATTTGTCCCTGTCCCCCTACCCCCCCAATCCTCTCCCTGTCCCCCTCATCCTTTCCCGGCCCCCCCCATCTTGTCCCTGTCTCCCCCATCCTCTCCCTGTCCCCAGGAGGTGCCCCTGGGGCTCCTTTTTGTGACACTGAAGGGGGTGTCACCCCCTCCCCCGCGTCCCTGTCCCCAGGATTTCCCCTCCGGGGGGGAGCGGCCGCAGTTCCCGGGAGCCTCCGCGGAGTTTGCGGAGCGCCTGGAATTCATCCAGCCCAGCTCCATCCCGGGAATCCCCGTGTACCGCGTCATGGACCGGCAGGGCCACATCCTCAGCCCCTCCCAGGACCCACAGGTGACAGCAGGGACACGCGTGGGCACGGGGACAGGCGGGGGACACGTCCCACGGGGGAGAGTCACGGGGCTGGTACCCTGAACATGCGATGGTCATGTGTGTGGTACCTTGAACATGTGATGGTGACATGTGTGGCACCCTGAACATGTGAAGGTCATGTGTGTGGAACCCTGAACACATGATAGTCATACCCTAACATGTGATGGTCAGGTGTGTGTCACACCTAACATGTGATGGTCATGTGTGTAGTAGCCTGACCATGCGAAGGTCATGTATGTAGTACCCTGAACATGTGATGATCATGTGTGTGGCACCCCTAACGTGATGGTCATGTGTGTGACACCCATGTAATGGTCATGTGTGGTGAACACATGATGGTCACATGTGTGGTACCCCGAACATGTGATGGTCATACCCTAACGTGATGGTCACGTGTGTCACCCTGATCACGTGATGCCCACCCACGAGATGCCACCCGTGCCACCCAACCCTGCACTCTCTGCGTCCGTGAGACCCCAGCAGCCCCTGACCCCCCCCCGGCAGCCACCGTGTGACATCACATGACATCGTGTGACATCACATGACATCACATGATGTCACGTGACCCCCAGCTGCCCAAGGAGCTGGTGCTGAAGCTCTACAGGACCATGACGCTGCTCAACACCATGGATCGGGTCCTCTACGAGTCCCAGCGCCAGGTGGGGGGGGAACAGGGGGACACGGGGGGGGTGGGGACAGGAGTGGGGGTGGGGAGGGGACAGGGGACACACTGAGGACCCCCCTGTGTACCCCCCAGGGCAGGATCTCCTTTTACATGACCAACTATGGGGAGGAGGGGACACACGTGGGCAGTGCTGCTGCGCTGGAGGACACGGACCTGGTGTTTGGGCAGTACCGGGAGGCAGGTGGGGGACACGGGGGACAGGGGGGGACATGGGGGACACGGGGGACACGGGGGACAGGGGGGACACGGGGGGACATGGGGGATATGGGGGACACAGGGGGGGTATGGGAGATACAGGGGACAGGGGGGACGGGGGGGACTGTCCCCAACCTTGGCTTGGCTCCCACGGTGGCCGGCAGCCATCTTGGCTCAATGGGTCATGGCCTCCATGTTCTTCTCCATCCCAAACTCTCCCATGATTCCATGGGGTCTGTCGGCCATCTTGGGTCCGTGGGTCATGACCTCCATGACCTCCATGTTCTTCTCCACCCCAAACTCTCCCATGTCCTTGGTGTCTGTTGGCCATGTTGGCTCAATGGGTCATGACCTCCAAGTCCTTCTCCATCCCAAACTCTTCCATGACTCCATTGTTGATTGGTGTCTGTCAGCCATGTTGGCTCAATGGGTGGTGATCTCCATGACCTCCATGTTCTCCACCTCAAACTCTCCCACAATTCCATGGGGTCTGACAGCCATGTTGGGTCAATGGGTCATGACCTTCATGCTTTTCTCCATCCCAAACTCTCCCATGATTCCATTGTTCATCTCCATGACCTCCGTATTCTCCACCCCAAACTCTCCCATGGTTCAGTGGTGTCTGTCGGCCATGTTGATTCAACGGTCAGCCTCCACAACCTCCATGTTCTTCTCCACCTCAAACTCTCCCGTGCTTCCGTGGCGGCTGTCGGCCATCTTGGCTCCATGCTCATCCGCCCTCACCTCGGAGGCCTTCCCCTCCCCCACCTCTCCCCTCCCCTCTCTCCCCAGGCGTCCTCATGTACCGGGGTTACCCCTTGGACCTCTTCATGGCTCAGTGCTATGGCAACTCCAGTGACCCCGCCAAAGGCCGCCAGATGCCCGTCCACTATGGCTGTCGCGACCGCCATTTTGTCACCATCTCCTCCCCCTTGGCCACTCAGATCCCTCAAGGTGCCCTCTCCCCCCTTGACCCCCATCACCCCCCCACTCCCCCCACGCACCCACCCCACCCTCCTCACCCCCTCCCCCACCCCACGCAGCCGTGGGTGCCGCTTACGCCATCAAACGCGCGGACGCCGACCGCGCCGTCGTCTGCTACTTCGGGGAGGGGGCGGCCAGTGAGGGGGACGCCCACGCCGGGTTCAACTTCGCCGCCACCTTGGAGTGTCCAATCGTCTTCTTCTGCCGCAACAACGGTTATGCCATCTCCACCCCCACCTCCGAGCAGTACCGGGGCGACGGCATCGGTGAGGGAGGCTGCGGGAGGGTGGGGAGGGGGTGGGATGGGAGAGGAAAAGGGTTGAGGTTCTACAAGGGGGTGGGGAAGGGACTGGAAGAGTTGGGAAGGGGATTGGAAGGGTTGGGAGGGGGTGGAAAGGGGATTGGAAGGGTTGGGAGGGGGATTGGAAGAGTTGGGAAAGGAAGAGGAAGGGGGTTAAGAGTCTACAAGGAGATTGGAAGGGTTGGGAAGAGGAGTAAAGGCAGAGGAAGGGGGGGGAAGGGTACAAGGGGGTGGGAAGGGGATGAAAGAGTTAAGAAGGGGATTGGAAGGGGTGGGAGGGAGTGGAAGGGAAGAGGAAGGGGGTTAAGAGTCTACAAGGGGATTGGAAGGGTTGGGAAAGGAAGAGGAAGGGGTTAGGGGTCTACAAGGGGGTGGGAAGGGGATTGGAAGGGTTGGGAGGGGGATTGGAAGGGTTGGGAAAGGAAGAGGAAAAGGTCAAGGAAGTCTACAAGGGTGTAGGAAGGGGATTGGAAGAGTTGGGAAAGGAAGAGGAAGGGGTTAAGAGTCTACAAGGGGGTGGGAAGGGGATTGGAAGGGTTGGGAAGAGGTGGAAAGAGGATTGGAAGGGTTGGGAGGGGATGGGAAGGAAGAGGAAAGGAAGAGGAAGGGGTTGGAAGTCTACAAAGGGGTGGGAAGGGGATTGGAAGAGTTGGGAAGAGGTGGAAAGGGGATTGGAAGGGGTGGGAAAGGAAGAGGAAAGGAAGAGGAGGGGGTTGGGAATCTACAAGGGGTGGGAAGGGGATTGGAAAGGTTGGGAAAGGAAGAGGAAGGGGTTAGGGGTCTACAAGGGGGTGGGAAGGGGATTGGAAGGGTTGGGAAGAGGAGTAAAGGCAGAGGAAGGAGGGGGGGAGGTTCCAAGGGGGTGTAAAAGGGGCTTAAGAGGTTCCAAGGGGGTGTGAAGGGGGTGGGGGTTGATCCCTTGGGGCTCCCCCAGCGGCGCGGGGCCCGGGCTATGGTTTGGTTTCCATCCGGGTGGACGGCAACGACGTCTTCGCCGTCTACAATGCCACGAAGGAAGCGCGGCGCCGCGCCGTGGCCGAGAACCAACCCGTGCTCATCGAAGCCATGACCTACAGGTAGGGCCCCCTTGCCAAAAAAACCCCCCAAAAATAAACACAACACCTTTGGGGGGCGTTTTTTATCCCCCCCCCCCCTAAGAATCAACCGCCAGACCCTTCCTCATTGGGGCCTTGGCCTACTGTTAGGCCCAGCCAGCCAGAAATCCCAAAACCCCACAATTTTTTGGGTTTTTTGACTGCCCCCCCCTTCAGTGTTGGCCATCCAGCCCTTCCCCATCAAATCCATGATCACCCCTCCCCCCAAAATCACCTTTTTTAGGGGCTTTTTAAGCTCCTCACCCACCCAACCCTTCCTCATCGAGGCCTTGGCCTCCCGCTAGGCCAAGCCACGCAAAAAAAAAACCCAGAAAACCCCTTTTTTAGGGGATTTTTGATTCCCCCCTTTCCAGACCTCCCCATCCAGCCCTTCCTCATCCAAGCACTGACCCCCCCAAGATTTTTTGGGGATTTTTTCCCCTCCTCCATCGCTCGCCCTTGCGGCCGCCATTTCCTCACCTTCCCCCAAAAATGTTTTTTGGGGTTTTTTTTTTGGGTTTGTCTGTGGAGGATCGGGCACCACAGCACCAGTGATGACAGCTCTGCCTACCGCTCCGTGGATGAGGTGAATTATTGGGACAAACAGGATCATCCCATCTCCAGGCTCCGGCTCTTCATGCTCCACCGCGGGTGGTGGGATGAGGAGCAGGAGAAAGGGTGGAGGAAAAGCTCCCGGAAAATGGTACTGAGGGGATCCATGGGATTCTGGGATGGGATCCATGGGAGGGATCCATGGGGATGGGGGGGGGGGATCCGTAGGGAGCTAGGGGGGATCCATGGGGATCTGGGGGGGGATCCATGGGGATCTGGGGGGGGATCCATGGGAGGCATCCATGGGGATCTGGGGTGGGATCTGTAGGGAGCTGGGGGGGGGATTCATGGGATTCTGGGATCCTAGGCAGGGATCCATGGGGATCTCAAATGCGATCCATGGTTTTTTGGGGAGGGACATGTGGAGAGATTCCCAGGAATCTGGAGAGGAATCCAGAGGGATCTGGGGGGGGATCCATGGGGAGCTGGAATGGGATCCATGGGGATCTGGGGGGTATCCATGTGATTCTGGGATCCTAGGGAGGGATCCATAGGGATCTGGAATGGAATCCATAGGGAGCTGGGGTGGGATCCATGTTTTTTGGGGGACATGTGGAGAGATTCCCAGGAATCTGGAGTAGGATCCAGAGGGGATCTGGAGGAGGAATCTGGGATCCCTGGGATTCTAGGGAGGGATCCATGGGGATTTGGAGTGGGATCCATGGGGATCTGGGCTGGGACCCACGAGATTTTTTGGGAACTTTTTGGGGGTAGGGAGATCCCCGGGATGAGGATGAGAAGATCCCTGGGGTTTTTTTGGGATCCCTCAGGTGATGGAAGCCTTCGAGCAGGAGGAGAAGAAGCTGAAGCCCAACCCCCAGCTCCTTTTTTCTGACGTTTATCTGGAAATGCCCCCGAACCTCCGGAGGCAGAGAATGGCCCTGGAGAGGCACCTGCAGCACTATGGGGAGCACTACCCCCTCCAGCACTTCCAGCACTGACCCCAAAACCACCCAAAATAACCCCAAAAACCTCCCCCAGAAAACCCCAAAAACCTTTCCCAGAAACCTCCCTAAAAACCTCCCCCAAAAACCTCCCCCAACACCCCCAATAAAAACATTCCAAAAAAACCCCAAAACATCCCCAAAAAACCACCCCAAAAACCCCCCAAAACCTCTCCAAAAACCTCTCCAAAATCTCCCCAAAAAATGATCCCAAAACCTTCCCAAAAAAACCCCTAGACCCCCCCAAGCCCCTCCAAGTGGGGATTAAAATCCTTGGGGGGGATCAGGACACTAAATGGGGATTCAGATTTTTGGAATAAGGATAAAATTCCTTGGAAGGGGGGGATTAAACCTATTGGAAGGGGGGGATTAAATCCCTGGGGATTAAATCCCTTAGGATTAGGAGATTAAATCCCTTGGAGGAGGGGATTAGGAGCAGGAATCCTCTGGGAGGGGCTCCAGGGATGGCTCCCAAATCATCCAAACCTTTTCCTTGCTTTCCCCCCATCCCCCCAAAAAAAACCCAAATCCAAAAAAAGGGGGAAAAAGCCAGCACTGGGATTTAATTTGGGGGAGGGACGCCTCAAGGTGGGGGGGGAGGAGGTGTCTCAAGTGTCCCCAACTCCAAGCCCTGGATGTGACATCCTGGCAGAGCCTCTTCCAGGAGGATCCGAACCAAACCAGGGCTGGAAACCGGGATCCCGGTGACGTCCAAACGCCGGAGACCCCTTGGGGGGGACAAAAAATGAGGAAGGGGACCCCAAAAAATGTATCCCCCCCAAAAAAAAGAATTTGTCCCCAGGACTCACCGGAGGGGGTGCAGAGCGGCCAAACCCCTCTGGGTGACTTGGGGACATTTGGCCACTGAGAGCTCCCTCAAAGTGGCCCCAAAAGCCTGGAGGCGGCCGAGGGCCCAATCCGTGACGTGGGGGGCAGCCACTGAGGTCCAAAAGCTGCAGCTGAGGGAGGGACACTGAGGGAAACCCCCCCAAAAAAAAACCAAATAGTCATAAACACCCTAAAAAATTGGTTTTTTATGGTTTTTTTTTCCAGGGGGGGCCTCACCCAGGTTGTCCAGGCCCTCGTAGGTGACGCAGGTGCCGCTCAGGTCCAAAGCCACCACTGGGAGTCGGAGCTTCTGGGGGTCCAAAGAACCCCCCGGGGGGGTCCAATCCTCGTCCCCCTCAAATCTGGGGGGGGACACACAAAGAGTGAGGACCCCAAAAGAGGGGAGGGCCCCAAAAAAAGAGGGGGGGGGGCCCAAAAAAGAGGGGGGGCCTGACCTGACCCTGCCCCCGCAGGACAGGGTGAAGATGGCGGCGCGGGCGTTGTCCCCAGGAATGTCCCTGAGGTACCTGGAGGGGGACAAAATGGGGGAGTGAGGGGGGGAGCAGCCCCTGCACACCAAAAACGGGGGGAGAACCCCCACACCCTGCACCCCACAGGGGTGTGGGGACCCCCCAGCCCCCCCCAAGATTCCCCCCAGTGTCCCCCCCAGCCCTATAATAGCCCCCCAAGCCCCCCCCCAGCCCCACAAGTATCCCCCCAGCCCCCTAAGTCCCCCCCCAAACCCCCCAAGTCCACCCCCAGCCCCATTAATGTCCCCCCCAGCTCCCCAAGTCCCCCCCCAATTCCCCCCTCAGCCCCACAATGCCCCAAGTCCCCCCTACATCCACCCCAGTGGCCCCTCCAGTCCCCTAATAGCCCCCCAAGTCCCCCCCCGGCCCCCCAGCTCCCCCCCAGCTCCCCCCCTACCCTCCCAGTGCCCCCCCAGCCCCATAATAGCCCCCCCAGTGTCCCCCCCAGTCCCTCATGTGCCCCCCAAATCCCCCCCCACCCCCACAAATGCCCCCCAGCTCCCACCCCCCCCAGCCCCATAATAGCCCCCCAAGTCCTCCCCAGTGCCCCCCCCACCCTCCCCAGTGCCCCCCCAATCCACCCCCTGCCTCACAATGCTCCCCAGCCCCCCAAGTCCCCCCCAGTCCCATAAATGCCTCCCCTTCCCCACAAGTCCTCCCCCTGAGCCCCCCCCACACCCACAAGTACCCCCCCAATCCCCCCCCCAGCCCCCAAAATCCCCCCCCCAGTGCCCCCCCTCACGCGTTTCTCCTCCTCAGCCTCTCTCTCTGCAGCAGTTCCCAGGGGGTCCCCATTTCGTGCCCCCCCTGGAGCCATCGCCCCAGAAGTTGCAGGAGGGGCCCCCCCCCTGCTGCCCCCCGGCTCAGTCTGGGGGGGGGGAACCTCCCAGGACCCCCCCGGCCCCCCAAAACCTGCAGGGAGGGAAAGCAAAGAAAAAACTTCAGTCCCTGCCTCAGTTTCCCCAACATGAGCAAAGCCCCCCCAAAATTGTTTTTTTTTGGGGGGGGGCTTAATTATGGGGAGGGAGAATAAAAGGGGGGGTGCAGTAAATGAGGGGGGGAAGGAAAAGAGGGGGGGGCAGAAAAAAAGGGGGGATCACAAAACTCAGGGTGATAGGAAAATGGGGGGGGGCAGAAAAAAATAAGAGGGGGCCCAAAATATAAGGGGGGGGACACAGAAAAATGGGGGGGGGGTCAAAATCCGCCTTTTTTTGTGGGGGTCTCGGGGAGGGGTGGGGAAGGTTTTGGGGTGAAATGAGGGAGATTGAGGCCCCCCCCCCCCTCCCGTTCCGGGCGTTTCCATGGTGACCGCGCTGCACCCACCGCCCTCAGCGCCGCCATCTTGAACGCGTCATGTGAGGCCCGGTCACGCCCTTTCCGGGGTTTGGCCACGCCCAGCGGCTCTGTGGCCACGCCTCCTTTCATTATTTGGGGGGGGAAACACAGAAATGGGCGGGTTCGGGGCTTCCGGTGACGTCAGAGAGGCGGAAGGCAGCGCCGCGAGGCTGGTTCTACCCTTTAACTAGTCCCCCCACTAACTAGTCCCTCCTCTAACTAGTCCCCCCACAGAGTCCCCCCACTAACTAGTCCGCCCACTAACCAGTCCCTCCACTAACCAGTCCCCCACTAACTAGTCCCTCCCACTAACTAGTCCCTCCTCTAACTAGTCCCCCCACTAACCAGTCCCTCCACTAACTAGTCCCTCCTACTAGTCTCCCCACTAACCAGTCCCTCCACTAGTCCCCCACTAAGTAGTCCTTGCACTAACTAGTCCTTGCACTAACTAGTCCCCCCCACAAACTAGTCCCCCCACTCACTAGTCCCCCCCTAACTAGTTCCCCACTAAGGAGTCCCCCCACTAACCAGTCCCCCCTTGCTAACCAGTCTCCTCTACTCCTGTGACATCATCGGTGATGTCATCGCCCTACGCACCAAGGGGCGGTTTCAGTCACGTGACGGCCCCCAAACTCCATCAGGTGACAACCGGGGGGGGGAGATGACAGCAAAGCCACAGATGGGACCAAAATCCTTTTTTTCCCACTTCCCCCCTCAAACCCAGGGCTGGGAGGGCGTTGGCATTGACGTTGGGGTTGACATTGACGTCGGTGCTGGCAATGGGGGTTGACGTTGACGCTAGCATCGGCGTCGATGTTAACGCTGGCGTTGATGTTGGCGTTGGGGTTGATGTTGACCTTGGTGTTGACGTTGGCGTTGACATTGGCGTTGATGTTGACGTTGGCATTGACATTGATGTTGACGTTGACCTTGGCGATGGCGTTGATGTTGACGTTATCATTGGCGTTGATGTTGACATTGGCGTTGACGTTGGTGTTGGTATTGATGTTGGAGTTGGCGTTGATGTTGATGCTGATGTTGGCGTTGATGTTGGCATTGGCGTTGCTGTTGGAGTTGGCGTTGATGTTGGTGTTGGGCTTGGTGTTGAGATTGCAGTTGGCGTTGACCTTGGCGCTGGTGTTGAGGAGGAGCGGAAGAGCTGAGAAGAACCCAAGTGTTGCCCAGACAACCCCAAGGGCCCAACCAAACTCTTTGGTTTGCTGGGGAGGAGCGGAAACCAAATAAAACCGGAAAAAAAACTATTTTTGGTATTTCTGGGTTGGGAGTTGGAAAAGTCGGGTTGGGAGTTGGGAATGTTGGGTTGGGAAGTGGAGAAGTTGGGTTGGGAGTTGGGAAAGTTGGGTTGGAAGAGGAAATGTTGGGTTGGGAGTGGAGAAGTTGAGGAGAAAAGAGGCGAGGAAGAGGAAATAGAGAGAAGGAAGAGGAAATAGAGGAAGAGGAAATAGAAGGGAGGGGAAATGGCTGAGGGGAAGAGGAAATAGAGGGAAGAGGAAATAGAGGGGAGGAAGAGGAAATGGAAGCGAGGAAGAGGAAGAAGAGGAAATAGAGACGAGGAAATGGAGGGGAGGAAGAGGAAACAGGCAGAAGGAAAGAGGAAAAAGGCGTCGCGGAAGCGCGGAAAAGCGCGGAAAGAAGCGCGGAGCCTCTCGCCGAGTGCGTTTCGGGCTCGTCCCGCGGTTCCTCCGCGCAGGGACGCGGAGCCGAACCCGATTGGAAGCGGAGCAATCCGGCGGTGTAAACAAACCCCGCGCAGCCGCTCCGCGCAGCCCCCGCCCCGCCCCCCGCCAATCCGCGCCGCGAGCTCCGCGCCGGCTCCGCCGCTGCGGGAGGGGCCGGGAGGGGCGGGGGAGGGGCCGGGAACGGGGCTGCCCCGAGCGCCGGTGCGGAGAGGTGCGGAGGCTTCGGGTTTGGGGACGGTTTCGGGGTTTTTTTTTGGATTTTTTTTTTTTTTTTAATTTTCCATTTTAGCGATTTTGGGGTTTGTTTTTTTTTTTTTTTTTTTTTTTTGTTCTCGGATTTTCTCGATTTTATTTTTTTTTCTGCGTTCGGTTTTTTACTTTCTGTTTGATTTTGGAGTCTTATTGACTTTATCTTTTTAATTTTTTATATTTATTTTATTTTTCTCTTTTTCCCCTAATTTCCATTTTTTAATTTCCTTATTTTACGTTCCTATTTTTGTTTTATTTCCCTCGATTTTACCTTATTTCACCTTTTATTTTCCCACAAAAACCCAGGGACCCTTTTTTCCCGACACTTCATCATTTTTTGGTCCTTCCTTGACCTGAAATCCCAGGATTTTTCCCCAAAACCTGGCCAGACAACTCCGAGTTGCGAATCCTTCTCTTCCGAGTTTTTTATCCTTTTTTTTAATTAATTTTTCTTTTTTATATATTATTTTTACCCTTCCCGGACGACCCCAACTCCAAACCCCACCATTCCGCCCCATTTTTCCCTTTTTTTCCCTTTTTTCCCTCCTCAAACCGCGGAGTTTCCCGCGCCCCTCCCCCTCAGTTCCACCAGAATCCGCCAGGGGTGGGCGTGGCCGGGCCGCATGTGGGCGTGGCTGGGCAGCATGTGGGCGTGGCTATGCAAATCTAGGCAACACGGGGGCGCCCCCACACAAATCTCCGCAGCGTGTGGGCGTGGCTATGCAAATCAAGGTCAGGAGATGGGCGTGTCTATGCAAATCAAGAGAAGAGGAGGCCGTTTTGAAATGAGGAGGGGGCGTGGCTATGCTAATGAGCACACTGAGGGGGCGTGGCTATGCTAATCAACGTGGAAAAGCGGGGGGGTGACGGGGGGAGCCACCGCGGCTTTAATTTTCCCTCACCGCCACCCAGCGGGGGGGGGTCCGGCGGGGTTACGGGGGACGCGGCCTCTCCCGCGCTTTCCCCGCACCCCCCTCCCCGTTTCCCGATGTCTCCTCCGCCGCTCTCCGATCAGGCACCGCTCTGGCCCCCTAAGCGTCGGTGGGGCCCCGGCGGGGTCCTGGCTCCCGCAGCCCGTGCGGGGATGTCTGGGAGACCCCGCGCCGACTGCTCCTCAAACATCACGGTGAGTTCCGCACAATTGCAGCAAATTCCCCTTAAATCGCTTTAACTCCCGCTACCTGAGGCGCCCGCAGAGCTGGGGGGGGTCGGGGGGGGCCAGCGGGCACCCCCGGCCCCGCACGACCCCCCCGCACCTTCCCCTTTCACCTCCCCCCCCCCTTCCTTCTTTTCCCCCCCCCCCTCCCCCCTTTTCCTTCGACACCCCCCCTTTTTTTGGGGGATTTTTCGGCCTTTAGGCCCCTGTCCTCCCCCCCCCTCCTCCTCCTCAAGCAGCTCCGGATGAGGGGGGGGGGAATGAAATAATAAAAAATTCAACACTAAAAAATTCAACACTAAAATACTAAACAAAAATGAGACAATAAAAGATTCCACAATAAAAACCTTCCCTCCCCCCCACCCCCTCCCCCCGAAAGGCCTCACACCCCCTCCAAAATTACCACAACTCCTCGGCCTAAGAAAGGGGGTGCCCGGACCCCCCCCCCTTTCCCAAAAACCTCCAAACCCCCCAAAATTACCACACGTCCTCAGTCTAAAAAAGGGGGTGCCAAGACCCCCCCCTTTTCTCTGACGCCCCCCCTTCTTCACCTCCTCACCCCCCGCCTTTTCCCAAAAAGCCCCAACCCCCCCCAGAATTACCACAACTCCTCGATCTAAAAAAGGGGGTGCCCGGACACCCTCCCCCCTTCCCTTCACCTCCTCACCCCCCCTCCCCTTTTCCCAAAAAGCCCCAAACTCCCCCAAAATTACCACAACTCCTGGGCCTAAAAAAGGGGGTGACTGGACCCCCCCCTTCCCAAAAAGCCCTAACCCCCCAAAATAAAACAACCACAGCCTAAAAAAGGGGGTGCCCAGACCCCCCCTTTCCCTTGACCCCCACCCTTCCCAAAAAGCCCCAAACCCCCCCCAAAATAAAACACCCCCAGCTCCTCAGCCTAAAAAAGGGGGTGCCCAGACCCCCCCTTTTTTTCTTGACACCCCCCCCCCAAAATAACCACAGCCCCCTGGCCTAAAAAAGGGGGTGCCCAGACCCCCCCCCTTTTCTCTTAATCCCCCTCTTTTTCTCTTGTGTCCCCCCCTTCTTCACCTCCTCACCCCCCCCTTTTCCCGAAAAGTCCCAAACCCCCCCAAAACAACCAAAGCTCCTCAACCTAAAAACTGGGGTGCCCAGACCCCCCCTTTCCTCCTGACCCCCCCCTTCCCAAAAAGCCCCAAAGCCCCCCAAAATAAAACAACCCCTCAGCCTAAAAAAGGGGGTGCTTGGAGCCCCCTCTTTCCTCTTGACCCCCCCCCTTCAAAAAAAGCCCCAAACCCCCCCAGAATAAAACAACCACAGCCTAAAAAAGGGGGTGCCCAGACCCCCCCCAGAGATTCCCCCCCATTATTTTGGGACCCCCCCAAATCCTCCCCTCCCCCCCGTTTCCTCCTCTCCTGGGGGGGGGGTCCCTGCCCCATTTTGGGGGGGTACCCTGTGCCCCCCCCCCCCGGGTGGAGCCTGGGGAGGTTTTTTTTGGGGTGGTTTCTTGGTTTTTTGGGTTTTTTTTTTAACATCATCAACTCCTTTTTTAAACCCCCCCGTTTTTTTCCTTTTTTAATAATTTTTTTTGGTTTATTCCCCCCCCCCCCCAGGTTGCAAAAATCCCCCCAAATTCCCCAATTTTGGGACTCTCAGCTTCACTTTTCCCCTCTCTGCACTCCACCCCCCAAAGGGAAACTGAGGCACGGGGAGACCCCCCCCCCAAAGGGAAACTGAGGCACAGGGGGGGGAACCCCCAGAGGGAAACTGAGGCACGGGGAGACCCCCCCCAAAGGGAAACTGAGGCACGGGGGGGGGTTTAGAGGAGGATTTGATGGAATTGTCAGAGTTTTGCCCCGTTTCTCAGCCCCTGAAAATTTTGGGGCAGTTTCAGGAGGTTTTGGGTCTGTTTTTTTCTTTTAATTTTTCTCCCTTTTTTGTCTTTTAATTTTTCTTCTTCTGTTTCTTCTTCTTTTTCTTTTAATTTTTCTTTTTTTTCTTTTAATTTTTCTTCTTTTTTTCTTTTAATTTTAATTCTTTTTTTTTCCTTTTAATTTTTCTCCTTTTTTTCATTTAATTTTTCTTTCTTTTTTTGTTTATTTTTTCTTCTTTTTTCTTTTCATTTTTCTTCTTTTTCTTTTAATCTTGTTTCTTTTCATTTTTCTCTTTTTTTAATTTTTCTCCTTTTTTTAAATTTTTTTCCTTTTTTTCTTTTAACTTCTTTTTTTCCTTTTAATTTTTCATCTTTTTTTTCTTTTAATTTTTGTTCTTTTTCTTTTTTTCTTTTTTTTCTTTTAATTTTTCTTCTTTTTTTTCCTTTTATTTTTTCTTAACTTAACCCCCCCCTTCCCTGGGAGGTTTTCTAGGAAATTTTTCATCTTTTTTGACCAAAACTTGGGGTTTTTGACTGAATTTCTCTTTATTTTCCTTTTTTTTCCACATTTCCTCCCTTGAAAACAGAACAAAACAAAAAAAAAAACAGAAACACCTCAAAACCCAAATTAAGGCCCAAATCTGGATCCCAGATGGAAAAAAAGACATTTTTTCCTTTTTTTTTCCCAAAATCTGCAAATTTCAACCCAAAACTCAACACCCCCTCTGCTTTCCCATTTCCCCCTTTTTCCCTCTTTTTTACCCCGAAATGGACCCTCCCTCCCTGCAGCTCAGGGAATAGGAGGCTGGAAGGGATTTTGAGGAGGAAAAGTCCAAATTCTGGCCAGGCAGGGAGAGGAGGAGGGGAATAAATCAAAAAAATACATCAAATAAATCAAATAAAAGGAATGAACTAAATGAACTAAATCAAATAAATAAATGAATCAACTAAATAAAATTAATTAAATTAATGAAATAAATAAAATAAATAAAATAAATCACTCAAATGAAATAAATAAATAAAATACATCAAATAGATGAAATCAAAATAAATGAAATAAAACAAATCAAATAAATAAAATAAATGACAAAGTAAATGAAATAAATAAATGAATCAAATAAATAAATAAAATGAAATAAATGAAATATATCAAATAAATAAATAAATTAATCAATCAAATAAGTAAAATCAAATCAAATCAAATAAAAGAATGAAACCCCCTGAGGAGGGGGCAGCAGGAGGGGGTGGAAAACTCCGAGCAGCAATTGGGGGATTTCTGGGACTTTGGGGGATTTCTGGGATTTTGGAGATTTCCTCATCTGGGGGGAGGAATCAGAAAGGCAGAAAAGACCCAAAATTCCTTTTTTCTTTTTCTTTTTTTTTTTTTTGGGAGGTGGGGTTTGATCCCAAAATGCTCTTGGTGACCCCAAAATGCTCTTGGTGACCCAAAAATGTCCTTGGTGACCCCAAAAATCCTTTTGGTGACCCCAAAAAAGCTCTTGGGGACCCCAAATGTGTCCTTGATGACCTAAAAAGCTCTTGGGGACCCCAAAATGCTCTTGGTGGCCCCAAAATGTCCTTGGTGACCCAAAAAATGCCTTTGGTGACCCCAAAAGTCCTTCTGGTGACCCCAAAACTTTGTTGATGACCTCAAGGTGTCCTTGGTGACCCCAAAAGGATCTTAGTGACCCCAAAATGTCCTTGGTGACCCCAAAAGTCCTCTTCGTGACCCCAAAATGTCCTTGGGGACCCCAAAAGGATCTTAGTGGCCCCAAAATGTCCTTGATGACCCCAAAAATCCTCTTGATGACTCCATAAATCCTTTTGGTGACCCCAAAAATCCTCTTGATGACCCCATAAATCCTTTTGGTGACCCCAAAAATGTCCTTGGTGACCCCAAAATGCCCTCGATGACCCCAAAAGTCCTCTTGGTGACCCCAAAACTTTGTTGATGACCTCAGGGTGTCCTTGGTGACCCCACAATTCCCTTGGGGACATTCCAGGCCTGGACCTCCTTGGTGCCACCACCCCAGGAGCAGAAATCACCTCAGGAACCTCAGAAATCCCAAATTTTTCCCTTTCCCTTTTCCAGAATTCCACCAAATCCTTCATCCCCCCAAAGAAAAGAAAACCAAATTTGGGTCCATCCCACGGGGAAACGGAACTGGGGGGGTTCTGGGGGTTCCTCTGGTGGCCCAGGAACCCCCCAGTCCCCTCCCAAACCTCCAGATCCCACTGGGAATATCTGCTGGCTCCGGAATTTCCTTGGAAAAGCTTTTCCTGAGGGGAGGAATTTGGGTCAGTGCAGCCTGGGAGGAGGAGGAGGAGGAGATCCCAGCCCCTCTTGCTCCATGACCAGAATTCCATGGATGGAATTCCACCACTGGAATTCCACGGCCAAAATTCCATGATTGTTATTCCATGACCAAAATTCCATGACCAGAATTCCTCCTTTTTCTCTTTGCAGTGGACATGGATGATGAAGATGGACGCTGCCTTCTAGATGTCATTTGGTGAGTTGGGATTTATCCAGGAGCAATTCCAGGATCCAAATCCATCCGGGATACATCCAGAGCCTTCCCAGAGCCTTTCCAGAGGTTTTCCAGAGCTTCTTCCAAGCTCCCAAGAGGGCAAACCCTTCCCAGCTTGCATCCTGGGTTGGTTTTTTGGGAACCAAACCCACCTGAGGGTTTTTTTCCAGACGTTTCCCAACTTTCCTGGAGGGTTTTTCCATGGATTCTTCGCTTGGTGGTTGGGGAAGGGGGTGGGAGGAGCCCCCCCAGGGTGGTATCCCGGGAATTCCAGGCTTTCCTCACCCATTTCCCTCTTTTTTTCCAGCGACCCCCAGGCCCTCAACGATTTCCTGCATGGATCTGAGAAGGTGAGTGAGGTCCCAGCCCCCCCCCTCAACTTTTTTGGGGCCTTTTTGAGAGAAAAAGTTAAAAAAAAACCTCAAACTCACCCCCCTTTCCCAAAATTTGGAATTTTTAGGTCATTTTGGTCTTTTCCAGCTGGAGGTTGGGACGGGGTTGGATGCTGTAAGGTTTTAATTATTTTTAAATTTTTTTTTGGGGGGGTGGGGTGGTGTTTTTTGCTTCTTTTGGATTTTTTGGGCTATTTTTTTAGATCCCATCCCTAAAAATTCCATGTTTTTAATTCCAGATTGACAGTGATGATCTCCTGGACAACACAGGAGATGCAGCCAGTGCCTTTTTTGAAGGTGCTGGGGTAGGTATTTTGGGCTTTTTTGCCCCATTTCTACCAAAAAACAGAAAAAACTTCAAAATTTACCCCTTTTTTTTGTTTTTTTTTGCTTTTTTTGATCATTTTTAATTTTTTTTCCCATTCATTTGCTCCCTTTTCATCTCTTCCCCTGGCACGAGAGGTGGGGATTCAGCCTCCAAAATCCTCTTGGATTCCTCTGAGTTTGGGGGGCAAAAAAAAAAAAAAAGCAAATTTGGCCAAAATTGGGAAAATTCTTCCCATTTCCACCAAAACCCCAACACCCCCGGGGTCCCCTCTCCTCGCAGGCCCAGGGGAAAGACTTAAAATCCTTTTTTTTGTTGGTTTTTAGTGAATTCTCCTCCCCCTGCCCCCAGCATGGGTTCCCTGCATGATTTTTGGGCATGAATTCCTTGATTTGATGTTTTTTCCCTCATTTCCACCACCGTCCTTTGGGAAGATCCTGATGATTTCATCCCATTTTGGGCCATTTTATGCCATTTTTGAGTCCTTTTTCTTCATTTTTCCTTTCCCTTTTGCCTCCTGCCTCTTCCTCTACCCCACTTCCTCCTTTTTTCCCCTTTTTCTCCCACTTCCAGAAATTTCTCTTCCCATTCCCAAAGATGCTCCCAAGGGATTGGGAGGGGAGGGAACATTTCCTGGGCTCACATCCAGTGCTCCAAAACTTCACTTTGGTGCCTTCTGGCACCAAATTGGTCCCAAATTTTTCCAGATGAGGACAGAGGACACTTACCTGGGGACACAATTGTGGAGTTGGGACCTTTGGGGTTCTTCTCCAACCCACCCCAAAACCCCAAAAATTCCTTTTTAGTGCTGAGCTCCCTCCAGGAGCCTCTTGGAAGCCCTTGAGCATCACCCGGGTACCAAAATTTTCCAGATGTGGACAGAGGACACTTCCAGTGTTTCCAGATGTGGTCAGAGGACATTTGCACCTCCTTGGGGACAAAATGGTGGAGTTGGGACCCTCAAGGGTCTTCTCCAACTCACCCCAAAACCCCAAAACCTCCTTTTTGATGCTGAGCTCCCCCAGGAGCCTCGTGGAAGTCATTGATCTCTTGAGCTGAAGGCCTCACCCAGGTCCCCAATTCCTCCAGATGTGGTCAGAGGACACTTCCACCTCCTTGGGGACAAAGTGGTGGAGTTGGGACCTTGAGTTGGGACCTTTGAGGTTCTTCTCCACCCCAAAACCCAAAAAATTCCTTTTTGGTGCTGAGCTCCCCCCAGTAGCCTCCTGGAAGTTATTGAGCACTTGAGCTGAAGGCCTCACCCGGGTCCCCAATTCCTCCAGATGTGGTCAGAGGACACTTCCACCTTTTTGGGGACAGAGTGGTGGAGTTGGGACCCTTGAGTTTCTTCTCCACCCCAGAACCTCCCTTTTGGTGCCAAGCTCCCCGTTCACCCCCTGTCTTGGACCTCCCCACCTCATCCCCTCTCTTCAAAGTCTTCTCCTCTCTCCCAGCTCCATGTCCAAGAGGCCTCAGGGAACCACCTGAGCACGGAGCAGAACCAACCCAGCACCAGCGTGGACCTGGATTTTTTAGAAGATGACATCTTGGCCTCTCCTTCCAGTTCTGGGCCCAACCTCCAGAACTCCGACCAACCCTGTGACATCCTCCAGCAGAGCCTGCAGGAGGCCAACATCACCGAGCAGACCTTGGAAGCGGAAGCTGAGCTGGATTTGGGTTCCTTCCAGCTCCCCACCCTCCAACCCGTGGTCCAGGCCGCCTCTGACGGGACCCCCCAAATCTTTTCGGGTGGCCCCGACCTGATTGGCCTCCAACCTCCCGCTGTCCTCACCCACCAGGCCCTGGTGCAGCAGTCGGTGGGTGCCGAGGTGGTCAACAAAGCCATCAGCGTCCAACCCTTCCTGCAGCAAGTGGGCTTGGGAAATGTCACCATCCAACCCATCTCCAACCTCCAAGGTTTGCCCAACGGGAGCCCCGGGGGCGCTCTGGGCATCGGGCCCATCCAAGTGGTGGGCCAGCAGGTGATGGCCATCAACCAGTCAGCTCAGCAGATCATTGCCAAGCAGGTCCAACCCTCCCAAGTGGCCACGGTGCCCGTTGGCAGCTACATCACCCAACCCGCCCCCGAGCAGCACCAGGTGACCTTGGCCTCCACGGGGGTCTCCCCCCAAAACGCTGGCTTGGTCATCCAGAAGAACCTCCCCACGGTGGCCACCACCACCCTCAATGGGAACTCCATGTTTGGGGGGGTCTCTGGGGCCCAAGGCTCTCAGCCCCTCACCGTCACCTCCAACCTGGGCAGCTCTTTGGTGCAGGCCCAAAACGTCATCATCCACCGCACCCCCACCCCCATCCAACCCAAACCTTCCGGCCTCCTCCAGCAGAAGCTCTACCAGATCACCCCCAAACCTTTCTCCTCCAACAACGCCACCTTGACCATCCAGAACGAAGCCTCCCTCCAGCAGCAGAAGCCCCAGCAGAACTTGACCTTCATGGCCGGCAAACCCGGGCAGAACGTCGTCCTCTCGGGCTTCCCCCAGGGCCTCCCAACCAACGTTTTCAAGCAGCCCCCTCCCCAGCAGCAGCCCCTCAGCAAACCCATGAGCGTCCATCTCCTCAACCAGGGCAGCAGCATCGTCATCCCAGCCCAACATGTCCCCCAGGCCATGCTCCAAGGCCAGAACCAGTTCCTCCTCCCGGGCCAACTCGCTGGTGCCTCTGCTGTTCAGCTCCCTCAGCAGCTCTCGGCCCTCCAGACCAACATGGGGGGCCAAATATTGGCCACCTCTCACCCTTCTGGCCAAGCCCACATCATCACGAGCCAAGGCCCTGGTGGCCAGTTGATCACCAACCAGGCCTTGCCAGCTCAGATCCTCACCAACCAGAACATCGCCGGCCAACTCAACCTCGGCCAAGTCTTGACCTCCCAGAACGCCCACGGCACTGCCCACATCCTCTCGGCTCCCATCCAGCTCCAACCTGGCCAAGTTGGACAACCCACCCTCTTCCAGATGCCAGTTTCCTTGGCCAGCAGCTTGACCACCCAAAGCCAACCCTCGGTGGCCCCCTCCTTGGCCCAGACGGCGCCGGCGGCCCAAACGGTCATCCAGGGGGTCACCTTGCCCAACCAGGTGGCCATGCTCAACGATAACTTGGGCCAGGCCATCAGCATCCAACCCACTTCCAGCAGTCAGAGCCCAAATTTGGGGCAACCTCCTCCAACTTCAGGTTCTGGGCTCCTCCCTGGGACTGACCAATCTTCCATCCTCGCCGTCCAACCCAACCCTCAAGCCCCAACTCCTCTCCAGTTGACGGTGCCACCTCCTGTCCCTCAAGCCAACGCTTCCCAGCCCAGTCCTGGCCTTTCCTCCAGCCCGGAGAAGATTATTTTGGGACAGAGCAGCACTGGAGCTGTCATCAACCAGGACTCCATGCAGATGTTCCTCCAGCAGGCAAGTGGAACCTTCCCTGGGTTGGTGGCACATGGGTGGCACTTGGGTGGTGATGGTGGCCCAAGCCCTTCACACCCACTCCACAGGGAGAAAAATGGGAATTTTTTGAGAAGGAATCTCCTGAAATCCCATTTTTCATGGAGGAAGGAGTGGGCTCAGGTGCCACCACCCCCCAAACTTTGGAAGGAGGAGGTGGTGGCTGCTCCACCCATCCCCCCGTGGTCCCCACCTTGTCCCCCACTCTATTTCCACCTCCTGAAGATGCAGTTGGGTGGTTGGGTGGTGGCTCCTGCCCCAAAGTGTCCCCAAGACCCCCAGGAGGTTGAGGTTGGGAAGGATGAGGTTGGATCCCTGCTGGATCCTCCTGCTTGGGGGCTGAGGAGGACACAGAACCCCTCCTGGTTTGAAGGTTTTGGGGGTTTTTTTTGGGGCCTGCTTGAGGGGTTTGGACTCCGTGGTCACCACCAGGAGGATGGTTCCACCTCCACCCCTTGGCCTCAAACCCCACAATTTTCCCCCAAAATGGTAGTGGGATGGGGGCTCCTTCCCCTCTCCCACCTCCAGGGAGCTCTGGGCTCCTCCTCCTCCTTTTCCTCCTCTTTTTCCTGGAGCCCTCAGGATGCAGGAGGATCCACAACCCCCTGGTGGTTCTGTCCACTTCGACCTCAACACTTTTGGGGCCCTTTTGGGTTTGGGTTTTGGCCTCCAAACTCCTCCCACCCCCTTTGTCCTCAGGGTTCCCCTTCCCACCAGGATTCTGCTCCTTGGGTTCTGTGGAGAACCCAGTGGGATGGGGATGATTCAGAACCAATGGGATTGGGATGATCCAGAACCCTTGGGGGTGATCTAGAACCCTTGGGATGATCCAGAACCCAAATGGGATTGGGGATGATCCAGAACCCAACAAGATTTGGGATGATCCAGAACCCTTGGAGATGATCCAGAACCCAATGGGATGGGGATGATCCAGAACCCAATGGGACTGGGGATGATCCAGAACCCTTGGGGATTATCCAGAATGGGGATGTTCCAGAATCCAATGGGATGGGGATGATCCATAACCCAGTGGGATTGGGATGATCCAGAACCCCCCAACCCCAAGACCCCCAAGGTCCCCTTCTCCCCCCCATGTCCCTCCTGTCCCCCCCTGTCCCCCCCCTCCCCACTAACCCTGTGCTGCTTCTGCTCTTCTCCTCCTCCTCCTCCAGCCCAGGGCCCTTTTATCCCCTTTTTTTCCCTTTTTCCCCTTTTTTTCCCTTTTTCCCCTTTTTTTCCGTTTTTTTTTTCCCTTTTTCCCCCTTTTTTCCCCCTTTTTTTGGCCCCAATTCTGCCCTCTCGCTGCAGCCCTGGGGCTCAAATTGAAAGAGAGCAAATCCCCCTCCCAAAAAAAAAAATCCCAACACTGGGATGCTGAGTGGGCCTGGTTAACCCTAACTAGTCCTGGTTAACCCTAACTAGTCCTGGTTAACCCCAGGCAGGGGGGGGGGGATCAGTCCCCACCCCCTCCCACTGCTTCCCCCTCTGGTGATGGGGAGAGAGAATTTTTTGGAGGAAAAACCCTCAGAAAATTTTTTTGTCGGCAAGGGATGGGGGGGGACAAAGGGAGGGAGGGGGGAAACCCCTAAAAAAAGGAAAAAAAAATTTAAAAAGCCATTTTGGGGGAAAAAAAGCAGGAAAAGGGGCTCCCACTGACGCCCTCTCCTCTCTTGCAGCTCCCTGGAGCCTCCTCCTCTTCCTCCCCCTCGCTGCCTCCTCCTCCTCCTCCTCCCCCCCCTTTGGGGGAGACCCCCCCCCTCCCTCGCCCCCCATCCCAGCCCCCTCCCCCCCCTTCTCGCCCCCCTTCCCGCCCCCATTCCCGTCCCCCCTCCCAACCCCAACCCCTCCCCCCCGCCCCCCCTCTGAGCCCCTTCCCAGACCCTGCACCCCCCAGGCCCCCCCTCCCCCCCCCACCCTTTTCCTCCTCCAGAACCACCTCAGCCCCTCCCCCCTCCACCCTTCCCCCCAACCCCCAAATTTCCCCCCCCCTGACACCCCCGACCTCCAGCCCCCCCCCCACTCCCCCCACTTCCAGCTCCAGTTCCCCCCCCAGGGACAGCTCAAAGTCCCCCCCCCCCCAACCCCTCACCCCCCCCTGCACCTCCCCAGCCCCTTCCAGACCCCCCCCAACCCCACCCCCCCCCAGCAGAAGCAAATTCTGGAGAGGTTCCAGCAGGTAAATAAAAAAAAAAAAAAAAAAAGGGGGGGGGGGACAGCACCAAAACCATGGCCACCAACCACCACCCCATGGCCACCTCATGGCCACCTCATGGCCACCAACCCCCCCATGGCCACCATCCCATGGCCACCTCTTGGCCACCACTTCTTGACCACCTCATAGCCACCACTCCATGGCCATCACCTCTTGGCCACTACCCCATGGCCACCAACTCTTGACCACCTCTTGGCCACCATCACATGGCCACCATCCTATGGCCACCCCATGGCCACCTCATGGCCACCAACCACCACCTAATGGCCACCATCCCATGGCCACCTCATGACCACAACCTCTTGACCACTTCTTGGCCACCATCTCCTGACCACCTCATGGACACCCCATGACCACCATCCCATGGCCACCTCATGGCCACCACCTCTTGACCACCTCATAGCCACCACCCCATGACCACCATCCCATGGCCACCTCATGGCCACCAACCACCTCTTGACCACCTCGTGGCCACCCCATGGCCACCTCTTGGCCACCTCTTGGCCACCTCATGGCCACCACCCCATGGCCACCCCATGGCCACCACCTCTTGGCCACCATCCCATGGCCACCACCTCTTGGCCACCTCATGGCCACCAACCACCTCTTGGTCACCTCATGGCCACCACCCCATGACCACCACGTCATGGCCACCTCTTGGCCTCCATCCCATGGCCACCTCATGGCTACCAACCACCCTATGGCCACCACCCCATGGCCACCACCCCATGGCCACCATCCCATGGCCACCTCTTGACCACCCCACGGTCACCTCATGGCCACCTCATGGCCACCACCACTTGGCCACCACGCCATGGCCACCTCATGGCCACCTCTTGGTCTCCATCCCATGGCCTCCATCCATGGCCACCAGCTCTTGGCCACCTCATGGCCACCATCCCATGGCCACCACCTCATGGCCACCATCCCATGGCCATCTCATGGCCACCCCATAGCCACCACCTCTTGGCCACCACCTCTTGGCCACCTCTTAGCCTCCATCCCATGGCCACCTGATGGCTACCAACCACCCTATGGCCACCACCTCATGGCCACCACCTCTTGAGCACCTCATGGCCACCATCCATGGCCAGCCCCCCATTGCCACCTCTTGATCACCCCATGGCCCATGGCCACCTCTTGACCACCTCTTGGTCACCATCCCATGGCCACCACCTCTTGTCCACCTCTTGGCTACCCCATGGCCACCTCTTGTCCACCTCATGGCCACCACCCCATGGCCACCTCTTGACCACCTCATGGCCACCACCCCATGGCCACCTCATGCCCACCCCATGGCCACCACCCCATGGTAGTTGGGGTTTTTTTGGGTGCCCCCCCCCATCTGTGGAGGTTCCCTGGGTGCCCCCAGACCTCGGGCTCTGGGAAGAGGAGGAAGAGCTCAGGGTGGCCCTAGGGGTGGCCCTGGTTGGGGCTCAGGGTGGGGGGGTCCTTTTGGGGGAGGGGGGGGGTCACCCCACGGTGCTGGTGGCACCCACAGCTTTGAACCCCTCCTGTGGGGGGCACCCTGGGGGTCTTTGGGGTCTTGGGTGGGGGGGTTGAGCCCTGGGGGTGGGGGTGCAGCTCAGGAAGGACCCATTTGCCCCCCTTCTCCCCCCCAAACTCCATTTATTGTCCCCCTGACCCCCATTTCCCCCCCCCCCCCAGCTTCTCCCTTTCCCCCCCCGGGTCGGTTTGGGCGCTGTCGGTTCCGGTCCAGTTCCTGACCCGTGGTTCTTCTCCCCACAGGTATCCCCAGGGATGCTCCTGCAGCCCAAGCAGCCGCCCCCCCCCAGCACCCAGAGCTCCTCCTTTGGCAGCCCCACCCCCCCCTGGGGGGGGGCAGGGACAGGGACAGGGACAGGGACAGGGACAGGGACAGGGACCTGGACCGGGACCAGGACCGGGACCGGGACCGGCGGGAACGGTGACACCGAGCCCAGCACCCACCCAGAGCCAGACACCCACAGCCCTGCCCCCCCCCCTCTGCAGGTGGGTGCTCCCTGTGTCCCAATATCCCATTGTCCCAATACCCCAGTGTCCCAGTATCCCACAGTATCCCAATATCCCACTATCCCATTGTCCCATTGTCCCAATATCCCAGTATCCATTGTCCTAGTATCCCAGTATCCCATTGTCCCAGTGTCCCAATATCCCAGTATCCCATTGTCCCAATATCCCAGTATCCATTGTCCCAGTATCCCAGTATCCCATTGTCCCAGTGTCCCAATATCCCAGTATCCCAATATCCCACTGTCCCAGTATCCCAGTGTCCCATTGTCCCAATATCCCAGTATCCATTGTCCCAGTATCCCATTGTCCCAATATCCCAGTATCCATTGTCCCAGTGTCCCAATATCCCAGTATCCCAATATCCCATTGTCCCAGTATCCCAGTGTCCCATTGTCCCAATATCCCAGTATCCATTGTCCCAGTATCCCAGTATCCCATTGTCCCAGTGTCCCAATATCCCAGTATCCCGTTGTCCCAATATCCCAGTATCCATTGTCCCAGTATCCCATTGTCCCAGTGTCCCAATATCCCAGTTTCCCAATATCCCACTGTCCCAGTATCCCAGTGTCCCATTGTCCCAATATCCCAGTATCCCAGTTCCACAGTGTCCCAGTGTCCCAATATCCCATTGTCCCAATACCCCAGTGTCCTGGTATCCCACAGTATCCCAGTATCCCATTGTCCCAATATCCCAGTATCCCATTGTCCCAGTATCCCAGTATCCATTTTCCCAGTAACCCAGTATCCCAAAATCCCAATATCCCATTATCCCATTATCAGTCCCCGTTCCCAGGACAGGCTCCCGCCCCCCAATGACGTCACTGATGATGCCACTGATGACGTCACTGCTGCCCTTGCTCCCTCAGGTGTCTCCGTTCCCGCTGACTCCAAATCCTCCACTCCCCCCGGAGCCAAAGGGACCCCCGGGAAGGGGGGGGCAGCTCTGCAGCAGGTGAGGGATTTTCCCAGGAATTCCTCCTCTTCCTGATGTTCTCGGACCCTGGAATTCCCTCCCATTCCTATTTATTTCCCTCCCATTCCCATTATTTCCCACCCACTCCCATTATTTCCCTTCCACTCCCATTATTCCCCTCCTATTCCCATTTTTTCCCTTCCTCCTTGGGTGATACCACAAGAATTCCCACCAGGATTCCTCGAGCTTTAGGGATGGAGGGACCTTTATTCCTCCTCTTATTCCCTCCCCAGGAATTTTGGGAATTTTGAAGGAAATTTCTGGGAGCTCTGGCTCCAACCATTCCATTTTTGGGCGAAAAAACCTCCAAAAAATTTTAAAAAATCCCAAAATCTCAAAACTTGGCTTGGAAAACCCAAATTTTTGGCAACGGATTTAACTGATTTTGGGTTTTTTTTCCTCAGACCAAACCCGGCTCCGTCATCAGCTCCCTTGGGAAGGGCCCCGTGCAGCTCCAGGTGGTGGGGAAGGGATTGTCCCCAATTGTCCCCTCCCTGCAGAGCCAGCAGCTGGTGAGCTCCCCACTAAAATACCCATAAACAGGGATTTTCCCCAAAAAAGGGGAATTTCCCCCACCCAAAATTGGGAATTCCATCCTAATCCACCCCAAAAAAAAAAGCCCGAACCCCCCACCTAAACAGGAAACATCCTCCCCAAAAGAGACGAAATTCCATCCAGAGAGGTCAAATTGACCCAAAAATGGACAAATTCATAAAAAAATGATGAAGTTTCTCCAAAAGAAACAAAGTTCCCTCCAGAGAAGTTAAAATCACCCCAAAATGGCCAAATTCATTTAAAAAATGATAAATTTTCTCCAAAAAGAACCAAATTCCTTCCAGAGAGGTCCAAATCACCCAAAAATGGCCAAATTCATTTAAAAAAGGATAAATTTCCTCCAAAAGAAGTCCAAATCACCCAAAAATGGCAAAATTCACCAAAAAAGGCTAAATCCTTTTCAAAAGAGGTCCAGATCACCCAAAACCAGCCAAATTCACCCAAAAAAAAAGATAATTTTTTTTC
The DNA here is from genome assembly GCF_036169615.1 of Heliangelus exortis. Taxonomy (NCBI): domain Eukaryota; kingdom Metazoa; phylum Chordata; class Aves; order Apodiformes; family Trochilidae; genus Heliangelus; species Heliangelus exortis. The sequence continues at coordinate 15,659 of NW_027285956.1, read as the reverse complement.
CAAAAGAGATGAAATTTCCTCCAGAGAGCTCCAAAACACCCAAAAAAATGGCCAAATTCACCCCAAAAAAAAGGATAAATCCTCTCCAAAGAGATGGAAATCTCTCCAAAGAGGTTGAATTCCCCCAAAAGGAGACAATTCCCAAAAAAAGACAATTCCCCCCCAAAACAGACAATTCCCCAAAAAAACACAATTCCCAAAAAAGAGACAAATCCCCCCAAAACAAACAATTCCCTGAAAAAAGTTAGTTCCTAAAAAAAGAGACAATTCCACCCAAAACCAGACAATTCTCCAAAAAAAGACAATTCCCCCAAAACAGATAATTCCCCAAAAAAGAGACAATTCTCCCAAAAAAGACAATTCCCCAAAAAGAGACAATCGCACCAAAACAGACAATTCCCAAAAAAAAGACAATTCCCCAAAAAAGAGACAATTCCCCCCAAAACAGACAATTCCCAAAAAAAGACCATTCCAAAAAAGACATGTCCCAAAAAAAGACAGTTCTCCCAAAAAAGACAATTCCCCAAAAAGAGACAATTTCCCAGAAAGAGACAATTCCCCCCAAAAAGAGACAATTCCCAAAAAAAGAGACAATTCCCAAAACCAGACAATTACCAAAAAAAGAGACAATTCCCCCCAAAACAGACAATTCCCAAAAAACCCACAATTCCCAAAACACCCAGACAATTCCCCCAAAAAAGACAAATCCCCAAAAAAGAGCCAATTCCCCCCAAAACAAACTATTCCCTTCCCTCCAAATCTGCCGAATCCTCCCCAAAACCCCCAATTTCCCCCAAAATGGTTCAACCCCATTCCCAAAGATCCCAAATCCTTTTGGAAAATCCCAACCCCCCCGGGCTCCCCTCACCCTTTCCCTTCTCCCCTCAGTTTGACTCCAAGTTGGCTTTGAAGAAGCCTCCAACCCTACAGCCCAACAAGGAAGCGTGGTGAGTCCCAACCCCCCCATCCCCAAAAAAACCCCAAAACCCCCCAAAATCCTCCTGAGTCCAACCCCATTCCTTCTTTTCCTCCTTCCCAGTTTCCTGGAGCAGCTCCACAAGCACCAGGGCAATGTCCTCCACCCCGACTACAAAACTCCTTTCCGCTCCTTCGATGACGCCCTCCAGAGGCTCCTCCCGTACCACGTCTACCAGGGCCTCCTGCCCTCTGCCCAGGACTACAGGAAAGGTAAAAGCTCCCAAAACTCATCCCAAAAAATGGAGGATCCATCCCTGGATTCCTTCTCCCCCCGCCCGGAAATTCCAGCAAATCCAACAGCTCCCAAAAAAAGACCCCGACGTTGAGCGTTGACGTTGGCCAACGCAATGGGAACTCCAGAGGTTGGAAAAGGTCATCCTGGAGGTCTCTTTCAACCTGATCCAACGTGGTTGAAGTAGTTCAAGGTTTCTGACCTGGGATAGGTCAAATCTTCCCAAAATTTTCCTTAAAAATCTCCCAAGGGAAGTGGGAGATCCTCCGATGTTGACGTTGGCCAACGTGATGGAAACCCCAAAGGTTGGAAAAGGTCATCCTGGAGGTCTCTTCCAAGGTGGTTGAGGTCTTCCAAGGTTTCTGGCCTGGGATAGGTCAAATCGCCCCCAAAGTTTCCTCAGTCATCTCCCAAGGGAAGTGGGAGATCCCCCAACGTTGGGCGTTGACGTTGGCCAACGTGCCAGAAACTCCAAAGGTTAGAAAAGGTCATCCTGGAGGTCTCTTCCAACCTTCTGTTCCAACCTCCAAGCCAACATGGTTGAGGTCCTCCAAGGTTTTTGACCTTCTCTCGGTCAAATCTCCATCAAAATTTTGGAGAAACTCTTAATCCAACCCATTCTCAGGAAAAATCACACCCCACCCCTTTCCCTGAGGACCTCCACCACCAAACCCCTGCCATCCAAACCCCCACCCCCCCAACCCACCCCCCACCCACCTTCTCCCGCCTTCTCCCTGGCAGTGGATGAGGAGTTTGAGGCCGTGTCCACGCAGCTTTTGAAGAGGACCCAAGCGATGCTCAACAAATACCGACTGCTGCTCCTGGAGGAGTCCCGGGTGAGGCTCCCATCCCATCTCCCGTGGCTTTCCAGAGGGAAAAGGGGTGGGATGGGTGGGCAGGGAGCTGGATTGAGGAGCTGGGTTGGGACCCAACTGACCCAGAGCTCAGAGGATTGGGATGAAGAGCTTGGTCAGAGGTTGGGTTGAAGAGCACGGGCGTAGGTCGGTAACCAATGGACTTCCTCAAAGTTCAGAATTGGGTCAATAAAGACCAAAATTGGGCCATGAGGGAGGAGTTGGGCTGGAAGGAACCTCCTGAGGTTCTCCAAGGCCAAGTGGAGGAGGAACCTCCCATCTCCAGAGCTCCCAACTCCACTTCTGGCTCTTCCTCTCGGACCGCACTGTGTTTCGGTCACTCGCACGTTGGGTGGGAAGCGTCTTCTCCACCCGATGGACACGGGGGGGGAAGAACTTGGGAAAAGGAGGAATTTGGGAGCTGAAGGGGATGATGTGACCCATGGCTGCTCTTCTTCCTCCTCCTCTCCCTCCTCCTCCTCCTCCTCCTCCTCTGCCCGTCCCCAGCGCGTCAGCCCCTCCGCCGAGATGGTGATGATCGATCGGATGTTCATCCAGGAGGAGAAGACAACGTTGGCATTGGACAAGCAGTTGGCCAAGGAGAAACCAGGTGGGGGGGGACAATCCTACAGGGAGGGGTCTTTTCCACCATTTCCCTCTCTTTTCCCCAAGTTCCGACCTCTTCCCCCAGGAATTTCATGGGGGGAAACTCAAGGTTCAGTGGAAGGTTGGGGGGAAAGTGGAGTGGAACTGAGGTATCTGGGTTGGGTGACACTTGGGGGGTCCCTTTTGGGTGTCAGGGGGGTCCCTCTTGGGTGTCCTTTGAGGTCCCTGTTGGGTGATACCGAGGGGTCCCCATTGGGTGTCACTGGGGAGTCCATGTTGGGTGCTTTTTAGGGTCCATGTTGGGTGTCCTTTGGGGTCCCTGTTGGGTGTCTCTGGGGGGTCCCTGTTGGGTGTCTTTTATGGTCCATGTTGGGTGTCTTTTGGGGTCCATGTTGGGTGTCCTTTGGGGTCTCTTTTGGGTTTCACTGGAGTGTTCATGTTGGGTGTCCTTTAGGGTCCATGTTGGGTGTCAGGGGGGTCCGTCTTGGGTGTCCTTCGGGGTCCCTGTTGGGTGCCCTTTGGGGTCCATGTTGGGTGTCCTTTGGGGTCCCTGTTGGGTATCACTGGGATGTCCATGTTGGGTGTCTATGTTGGGTGTCTTTTGGGGTCTATGTTGGGTGTCAGGGGGTCCCTATTGCCTGTCCCTGACCCTCTTGTCCCCCCCCAGATGAATACGTCTCCTCACGCCCCGCCCAACTCTCGGTCCCCGCCGCCTCCGTCGCCGTCCCCGCCGCTTCCCCGACCCCGGAGCTGCCCAAGGCTCCCGTGCCTCAACCCAACCCCCACCACCACCACCCCCCCACCAAACTCGTCATCAAGCACAGCGGGGGGTCCCCATCTGTCACCTGGGCCACCAAGGCCACCTCGGGGGGGGGGGAGGGGGGGTTTTGGAGGGGGAAGAGGAGACCCTCCCCTCCCGCAGCAAACCCCCCATCAAGACCTACGAGGCGCGGAGCCGCATCGGCCTCAAGCTGAAGATCAAGCAGGAGGCCGGGCTCAGCAAAGTCGTTCACAACACGGCCCTGGACCCCGTCCACCACCCCCCACCCCCCTTCCCGGACCCCCAAACCCAACGTTGGGCAGATGAACGGGACCCTCGACCACGTCTCCCCCCCACCACCACCGCCTCCACCTCCACCACCTCCACCCCCCCCCGAGAAGAAAGCCCCCGGCACCTTCTGCCGACTCCCCCTCCGCAAAACCTACAGGGAGAACGTGGAGGCCCTGGTGGCCGAGAAGCCCCCCAAAAGTTCCCCCCCCAAAGCCAACAAACACCAAGGGGGGAAAGGGGAGGACGTGGCCTCCCAGCGTGGCCCCCTGGAGAGGAACCCACCCGAGGAAAGCCCCAAACTCCTCTTCCTCAACCGAGGGGAAAGCCAAGTCTTGAGTCACCGCCGGGACGCCGCAGCCCAAGCCAAGGCCGAGGACCCTTCGGGGGGTTTGATGAAGGAGTTGGAGGAAGTGGAGGAGGAATTTTATCACGGGCTGATCAAATCCCAACCCCCCGAGCAAACTTCAGCTTCCGAACTCAACTGGGAGGTTCCTCTCCCCCCTCCCAAACGCCGGAAGTCGGAATCCTTGGAAGTGGACAACGCTTCCTTCTCCAGCGACAGCCCCCAAGACGACGCCCTCAACGAGCACCTCCAGAGCGCCATCGACAGCATCCTCAACCTCCAACAACCCCCAGGAGGCCTCCAGAACACCCGGACCTCTTCCTCCTCCTACCACTCCTCTTCCTCCCCCTTCTCCTCGCCCTCCCACCGCACGGACAACGCCTACAACCCCCCCCCCAATCACAACGGTGGTCTCGGGGCCAGGACGTTGACCAGATAACCAAGAAAAAGGAGAAAAACTTCATCCCCCCCCCACCCTGAAAAGGGGTTTGTTTTTTTTTTTGGAGGTCGGGTTGGGTTTTTCTTCACTTTGTTTATAGAAAAAAAAAAGAAAAAAACGTAAAAAAACCACCCCCAAACTACAAAGAAAAATGGTTGGGGAGGGGTTGGTGGTTGGTCCATCCTCAACGTCCAGGTGGAGCATCCGACCCCCTCCAGGTGATGGTGGACTCGGGGTGGGGGGGGTAAGGGGGGTCCAGAGGGATCCTCGGTTGTAACTTCCATTCTGTAACAAATTTTTGATGATTTTGGAGCAATTTGATCTCTTTTCCCACCTCCCCGTTTTTTTTTTTTTCTCACCCACTTTTTTTGTTTTTTTCCTGCAAAAAAAAAGGGGGAAGCAAAACCCTGGGAGGCCAAAGAGGACTCTGCAAGGTTGTTGGCCAAAAAAATAATTTTTTTTTAATTATTTTTAAGTTATTTCCCAGACGGTTGCCGCTCGGGATCTGCGAGGAGGGGGGAAAAGAGGAGAAAAAAAAACCACAAAAAAACCCAAAAACCCAAGGAAATGCTCAAAGGGAAAGCAAATTCTTCCTGGAGGAGAAAGAGCCCGGGGGGTGTTGGGATTTGGCATGGAAAGAGGAGGAAAAACTTCCCGGGGGGGTGGGAAATGGGGCAGGAAGAGGCAGTGGCCAAAGGGAAACAAAAAAAAAAACCCAAATCCTCTCCACACCCAAAAATCCCAAATTTCACCCCAAGCTGGGAATCCCCATCCTGCTCTGCCTGGGGGCGGGGGTTTCGCACCCGAAAACTTCCTCCCCCACCCCCCTCTTTCACTTTTTATCCATTTCTCCCTCTTTTTTCCTCTTTTTTCCTCCCTTTCTTCCTCTTTTTTCCTGACTTTATCCCTTCTGCCCCCCTTTTTCCTCTTTTCCCATTTTCTCCCTCTTTCCCCCCCTTTTGTCCTTTTCCCCCCTCTTTTTCATCCTTTTTTTCCCTTTTCCTCCTATTTTTATCCCTTCTGCCCCTTTTTTCCCCTCTTCCTTTTTTTTCCCCTTTTTTCCCCATTTTCCCCTTTTTTAGCAGCACCCCCTCGCCAACCACCTTCACAAGTGGCAACTTTGGGGAAAAATACCCAGTTTTGGGGCAGGGGCTGGGATGGAAAAGATCCACTGGGAACTTTACACCTTTTTTGGGGAGGTTTGTGATTTTTTCTTTATTTTTTTTTCTCCCTCTGCTTTTTTTCCCCCTCCCTCCCTGTAAACAAAAATCACCCCTGGCAACCAAACATCCTCACCGGGGCCAAACCCTCCAAAAATTCCGTTGTTTGTTTTTTTTTTTAGCGCCGTCTTCGGGATTAAAAAAGAAAAAAAATTAGAAAATAAGTCCATAAAACTTGAAGTTTTTTGGCCAAGAGCCCGGGGAGCTGCGGATGCTCCCGCCCAGGGCTGCGATTTCTTTTATTATTTTTTTTTTTTTAATGCTTATTTTTTATTTCCCCGGGTTTTGTGTGGGGTTTTGGTTTTTTTTTCGTCCAATTTTTTTTTTTTTTTTCCGAGCAGGAACAATCCCGGAGCCTGGGAACGGCTCCACATTCCTGGGCGCTTGCTCAGCCCCAGCTCTGCCCCTCCCTCCTTGAAAAAAAAATCCAAAATCCTTCCTATTTTCCAAAAAAAAAAGCCCCACCCCTCCCAACCCTTTTTCCCCCTTTTTCCCCCAAAACGCGGTTTGGATGTTGGGAATTGAGGAGGGAAATAGTTCTCCGAGGGGAATTTTTTTATTATTTTCATTATTTTTCATTATTTTCCAGCTTTTTTCCCCATTTTTGCACCGTCGGGCGATTCCCAAATGTTCAATATTTGTGGGGTTTTTTTTTTTTCCTTAAATCCCTAAAAATTAAACATAGATTTTTTTTTTTTTTTTTCACTTCCCGTCTTATTTTCCCATTTTCCCGTCCAATTCTTTTTTTTTGGCAAGAAAACTCCGATTTGGGGATTGTTTGCTCCGTTTTTTGCCTTTCCCTGCCAGCCACAAAGCCCCAAATTTGCCTTTTTTCCACCCAAAAAGCGCCCGGGGGAAGGAGAGGGAGAGGAGGGGGGGGGGGGCGAAAATTCCGATTTTGGGGGGAGAAAATTCCGATTTGCCTCCTCTCGACTTTGCTTTTGGGGGAGGATTGAAGGATTTAACCCTTTCCCACCCGTTTTTTGGGGGGGGGGTTGCGCCTCGGGATGGGTTGGGGCGGGGGGCTTTTGGGGGGAAAAAACGCAAATCGGGTAAATCGGGAAAAAACCGAAAGCAGCCACGAGGAATTTGGGAGAAACCACCCCAGAAATCAAGCCGGACCCCCCCGGAATCGCAGCAGAGGAAAAAAAAATATTTTTTTTTTGTATTTGTATTTATTGTGTATAATTTTTTTTTTTTTTGGGTTTTTTTAAAAAAAAAAAAGAATTCTGTACATTTAGTACCGCTCTGTAAATTAAATTCTTTTAAAAAACTGAACCCCGCCTCCACCCCTTTTCTCCGCCCCAAAATCGGCAGAAATTCACCCAAAAAGCAGCCGCACACTCCCCCTCCCCCTCCCCCACCCATCCGGTTTTTAATTATTTTTTTTTCTTTTATGGCTCCGACCCCTCCCCCTCCCCCCTCTGCCGCGGGATAATTTATGTAAATTTATTTTAATTCCCATTTTTACCCCTCCCAACCCGGCAGCTCCGGGACCTTTTTTCCCCCCCGGGCTCTTCCCCTCCCCGCTCAGATTTTTTTCGGCGTCACCTCCGAGGGGTTTTTTGCCTCTTGGAAAAATCAAAGAAATTGGGAAAAAAAAAAATCCTTAAAAAAAAAAAAAAAAGCAACAAATCGCTTCGGTCCCCGCGTTTTTTTGGGGGCAAAAAAAGCGAATTTCCCCACTGGGAAGAGAAGACCCCACCCGGCACCTGGCACTTTTTTTTTGGGGGGGGAGGGGAGAAAAACCCGAATTTGTATTTTTTTGAGTTGTTTTCTTGGGGTTTTCGGACTTTCTCGGTTTTGTTTCGTTTTATTTGGAGGATTTTTGGAACTTTCGTGAGGCTTTTTCGTCAGGTTTTTGGTTTTTTTTTTAACCTTTTACGACTTTTTACTTTTTTTTTATTGCGACCCCTCCTTGCTTTTCCCTTTTCCCGTTTTTCCCTATTTTCTCCTCTTTTTCTTTAACTTTCCCCACTTTTGTTCGTGATAGTTGGGTTGGTTTTTTTCCCTTTCGTTTTTCTCATCATTTCCCCGATTTTTTTTTCCCTTTCATTTTTCTTTTAATTCCGTGGGGTTTTTTGTTTTTTGTTTTTTGTTTTTTGTTTTTTTACTTCTTTTTATTTTTTTCCCCTTTATTATCGTTTTAATTCCGTGCCATTTTTTTGGGGGGTCGACTTCTTTTAGGTTTTTTTCCCCTTCATTTTTCCTTTAATTCCGAGCCTTTTTTTTTCCCCCTTCATTTTCTTTTAATTCCATCCTTTTTTTTCTATTTATTTTTTTTCCCCTTCATTTTCACTCCAATCCCCTGCTTTTTTTTTTCCCCGCTCCACTCCTTTTTCCGATTTTTTTTTTTCCCACTTTCCCTTCCCCACACCCACGCTGGGTGGGGGGGTCCCACGGAGCATCCCCCCCATGGCTCAGTGCTGAGCCCCCTCCCACCTCCATCCCCCCACCCGAGACCCCCCCACGACCCCCACGATGTTCAGTTGGTTGAAGAAGCAGCAGAAGAAACCCCCCGAGGCCGCCCTCACCGTCACCCAGGGGCTGAAAACTCTTTATAAAAAAAAACTCCTCCCACTCGAGGAATTTTCCCTTTTCCACGATTTTCACTCCCCGGCTCTGGAGGACGCGGATTTCGACACCAAACCCATGGTCCTGGTGATGGGTCAATATTCCACGGGAAAAACTTCCTTTATCCAATATCTCCTGGAACAGGAGGTGCCCGGGAGCCGCGTGGGACCCGAACCCACGACCGATTCTTTCGTGGCGATCATGCACGGGGAGAGCGAGGGGGTGACCCCCGGCAACGCCCTCGTCGTGGATCCCCAAAAACCCTTCCGGAAACTCAACCCCTTCGGAAACGCTTTCCTCAACAGGTGAGTCCCGGGGGGGGGCACGGACACCCCCCAAAAAAAAAAAAAAAAAAAAAATAGCAGAGGCACCCCAAAAATAGAAGAGAATCACCAAAAAAAAAAAAAAAAAAAAAATAATTACAGAGCAACCCAAAAAAAAAAAAAAAAAAAACCAAAACCAGACCCCCCCCAAAAAAATTTAACAGACCCACCCCTAAAATATAACAGAGCCCCCCAAAAAATAGAACAGAATCATCCCCCCCAAAAAAACCAAAAAAACAAAAAAAATAGAGCCACCCCCAAAAATAGAAGAGAATCACCCCCCCAGAAAAAAAAAAACAAAAACAAAAACCAGAGCCACCCCCAAAAATATTACAGGGCCACCCACCCAAAAAAATATAACAGAAACCCCCCAAAAAAATATAATAGACCCCCAAAAAAATATGAGCCCCCCCGAAAAAAATATGAGCCACCCCAAAAAATATAATAGACCCCCACCCCAAAAAATTACTCACCCCCCAAAAAATAGATACCCCCCAAAAAATATAACTGACCCCCCACCCAAAAAAGATATAAAGGGCCCCCCCCCCAAAATGAACACAGCCCCCCAAGAAATATAACAGACCCCCCAAAAAAAATATAACTGAAGCCCCCCCAAAATATGACCCCCCCAAATTATAAGACCCCCACAAGATATAACAGAACCCCCAAAATATAACTGACCCCCCAAAAAAATATCAGATCCCCCCCAAAAAATATCAGACCCTCCCAAAAAAGTAACAGACCCCCCAAAAATATAACAGACTCCCCCTCCAAAAAATATGACCCCCCCAAAAAATATAACAGATCCCCCCCGAAAAAAAATATCAGAGCCCCCCAAAAAATAGAACACACCCCCAAAAAAGTATAACAGAGCCCCCCCAAGATATAACACCCCCCCAAAAAAATATTACAGACCCCCTCCCAAAAAATAACAGACCCCCCCCAAAAACATAACAGACCCCCCCCAAAAAAAAAAAATCAAATCCCGACACCCCAAAACAGGACCCATCCCACCTTGACCGCCCCCAAATCCTACCCGGACCCCTCCCAAAAAAAACCCGAACCCCCCTCATCCCATCCTGACCTCCCGAAAATCCACTCGGGACCCCAAAATCCGCCCCCCCCCCCATCTCCAGGACCCCCCCCAAAACTCGAAGTTTCGCCCCAAAAATCTCCCCTCCTCCTTTCCCCCCCCTTCCCCCCGCGACTCCTTTTTCCCCATTTTTGGATATTTTCGGCGATTCCCCCGCCTCGCGGGAAAAGCGGGGGGTGGGGTCACCCGTGGGAATTGTTGAGGGAGGGGGTCCCGCCCCGCTTGGAAGGGGGGGGTAGGGGGGGGGATGACCCCATGGGATGGGAATGCGGAGCGGGAGCCAAAAATTCCGGAGCTGCCCCCCCCCCCCCGCAACCCCCCGCAAAGAAACGAAGCAGGGAGGGGGCCCCCCCCACCCCCACCCCCCATCCGTGGGACCCCCCCCGGGGCAAGAAATCCCCGTGGGGGGGGTAAGGAGGGGTCCAAGGGGGGGCTTAGGGGGGGTCCGAAGGGATCCGGGGGGTTTGGGGGGGGGGCGACGGGGAGGTTGAAAGGGGGGGGGTATGGGGGGTTTTTTGGGGGGGTCCGGGGGAGGGGGGCGAGGTTCAGGGGGGGTCTGGAGGGGTTCAGGGGAGGTTCGGGGGGGGGGGGCTGAGGGAGGAACGAGGGGGTTCAAAGGGGGGGGGGTCCGGGGGGGTTTTGGGAGGGGCGTTTGAAGGGGTTTAGAGGGGGGAGCTGTGGGCAGGGGGTTCGGGGGGGGCCTTGGGGGGGGTCCGGGGGGGTCCAAGGAATTTCTGAGGGGGCAGGCGGTTCAGGGGGGGTCTGGGGGGAGTTTTGGGGGGGGGTTGGGGTGGGGGGGACCGAGGGGGTTTAAAGAGGGGGGGGGGGGAGAGAGTCTGGGGTTTTTTTGGGGGGGGTTTGGAGGGGTTTTGGAGGGAGGACCGAGGGGGTTCAAAAGGGGGCGGTCTGGGGGTTTTTTTTGGGGGGGGTCGGGGGTCAGGGGGGGCTCAGGGGGGCCTCGGGGGGGTCAGAGGGGGTTTTGGGAGGGGGTTTGAGGGGGGGGACACCGAGTGAGCTCAAAAGGGGGGGTCCAGGGGTGGTTTTTTTTTGGGGGGGGGGGTTGGAGGGGTTTAGGGGGAGTTTGGGGGGGGACGGAGGGGGTTCAAAGGGGGGGCCCCGGGGGGTTTTTGGGTGGGTCCGGGGAGGGTTCAGGGAGGATCGGGAGGGTCCGGGACGTTTGGTTTGTTTTTTTTATTTTTTTGGGGGGGGGGTTGTTGGGGAATTGGGAGTTTTGGGGGATTTTGGGGGGGGTCTTAACCCATTTTTTGCCCCCCCCCCTCAGGTTCCAGTGCGCCCACCTCCCCAATCAGGTCCTGGAGAGCCTGACCCTGATCGACACCCCCGGGATCCTCTCGGGGGCCAAGCAGCGCGTGAGCCGCGGTATGGGGGGGGGACACGAAAAGAAATAAAAACAAAACAAAACAAAACAAAAAACAAACAAACAAACAAACCAAACAAAAAAAAAAATCAAAAACCAAAAAAAAAAACAACCCCAAAAAACCCCAAAAAACAACCAAACAAAAAACAACCCTGAGACCATAGCCCAGGGAGAGCAGGGGGGGAGGGGGGGCATACAAAAAAATTTTTAAAAAACTAAAAAATTTAAAAGAAATTAAAAACAAACAAACAAAAAAAAAAACCAACCCTCCCCCCCAAAAAAAGCAAACCCCAAAAAAATAACCCCAGCCTGGGGAGAGCAGGGGGGGGTGGGGGTGGGCATATCAGATTTGTGACAATTTTCATATCATAATCCGGATTAAATCTGTTTTTTTCTATTGAAATGCAGATTTATGCTGTGTTTTGATATCCTAATCCACAGTAAATCCAATTTTTGTGATTACAATCCGGATTAATGCTGATTTTTATATATTAATCCACTTTAAATCCTATTTCTGCAATTACAATCTGGATTAATGCTGTTTTTTATATCATAATCCATACTAAATCTGATTTTCAAGATTATAATCCATATTAATGCTGGTTTTCTGTATTATAATGCATATTAGATCCATATAATCCATTAGATCCAAATTAGATCCATATAATCCATATTAGATTCTGCTGTTACAATCCTGATTAATGCTTTTATATTATAACCCACATTAAATCTGATTTTTGATATCCTAATCCATATTAAATGTGATTTTCAAGATTACAATCCAGATTAAATCTGATTTTTGCTATCCTAATCCACGTTAAATCCTAATTTTGAGATTATAATCCCGATTAATGCTGATTTTTATATTCTAATCCACATTTAATCTGATTTCTGCAATTACAATGCGGATTAATGCTGATTTTTGATACCCTAATCCATATCAAATCCCATTTCTGAAATTACAATCTGGATTAATGCTGATTTTTATATCCCAATCCACATTAAATCCTATTTTTTATATTATAATCCGGATTTATGCTGATTTTTCACATCCTAACCCACATTAAATTCAATTTTTGATACTATAATCCAGATTAATACTGTTTTTTTTATATCATAATCCAGATTAATGCTGATCTTTTATATAATAATCCATATAAAATCTAATTTTTGAGATTAAAATGCAGATTAATGCTGTTTTTTTGATATCCTAATCCACATTAAATCAGATTTCTGCAATTACAATCCGGATTAATCTGATTTTTGGTATCCCAACCCACATTAAATGTGATTTTCAAGATTACAATCCATATTAAATCTGATTTTTGATATCCTAATCCACATTAAATCCGATTTCTGCAATTGCAATCCAGATTAATGCTGATTTTGATATAATAATTCATATTAAATCCGATTTTTGATATTACAATCTGGATTAACACTGATTTTTCACATCCCAACCCACACCAAACCCAATTTTTGCTCTTCCCACCTGGATCCGCTCTGACTCCTCCTCGGGCGGGGCCTGGTGCCGATTTTTGCGATTCTGAAGCGAATTGGCACTGATTTTTGCATTTTTAATCCGGATTTAATCCCCTCCCCCCAGGCTATGACTTCCCAGCCGTACTCCAATGGTTCGCCGAGCGCGTTGACCTCATCATCCTCCTCTTCGACGCCCACAAGTTGGAGATTTCCGACGAGTTTTCCGAGGCCATCCGGGCCCTCAAGGGCAACGAGGACAAAATCCGCGTGGTCCTCAACAAAGCGGATCTGGTGGAGACCCAGCAGCTGATGCGTGTCTACGGGGCCTTGATGTGGTCTTTGGGCAAGGTCTTCAACACCCCCGAGGTTCTCCGGGTCTTCATTGGTTCCTTCTGGGCCCAACCCCTCCTCAATGCCGAGAACCGGCGCCTCTTTGAGCTGGAGGAGCAGGATCTGTTCCAGGATATCCAGAACCTGCCCCGAAACGCCGCCCTCAGGAAGCTCAATGACCTCGTCAAGAGAGCGAGGCTCCTCCGGGTGAGGCCACCACCCCCCGGGGACACCGGGGGACATTGGGGGACACCATGGGACCACAGAGCCCAATGTGGGGCAGCTCGGACCAAGCGGACACCAGGGATCCTCCATGGGACCAAGGGGACCTTGGGGTTCTCCATGGGTCCAACGGGACCAAGGGGACCTTGGGGTTCTCCATGGCTCCAATGGGACCAAGGGGACCTTGGGGTTCTCCATGGATCCAACGGGACCAAGGGGACCCCTGGACCCTCAGCTGTCCCCCCCTTTGTAGCAGTCTCGGGGTCCCCTCCCTTCCTGGGGATGTCCCAGGTGGCTCTCAGCCACCTCCGACAATGGCCAAGGTGGGGTCCCCTCCCCACCCCTTCCTGTGCCCTTCCTCCTGGAGGGGTTCCCGTGAGGTCACTGCTTCCGGCAGGGAAATGATGGAATTCTTGGAGTGTCCAACATCCGGAGACACCGTAGCCATCGGCATGGCCAGGGGGGAGGAGGAGGAGGAGGAGGATGGTGATGGTGATGGTGATGATGATGACAATGATGAAGATGATGATGCCCTGACCCCGCCCCTCCCCCCAGGTCCATGCCCACATCCTGACGCGCCTGCGGAAGTCGATGCCCTCGGTCTTTGGGAAGGAGCAGAAGAAGAAGCAGCTGATCCACAACCTCCCCCTGCTCTTCGCCCGCATCCAACTGGAGCACCACATCCCCCCTGGGGACTTCCCCGACTGCGCCCGCATGCAGGTGGGCACCAGGGACACCCCTATCCCCCCCCACCCACCCCATGGGGCCAGGACCCTTTTTTTGGGTCCTCCCGTCGGGTCCCGACCCCGGGTTGGCAGAACCGCCATCATCCTTGCCTTGTTTTTGGAGGATCTTCACCCTTTTTTGGGTCTCCTGCCCTCATTTTTTAGCCTTCCCATCTTCCTCTCTCTTTCCTCACCCTCCTGACTCCTCTTTTTGGGTTGGTTTTTTTTTTGGTTTTTTTGGGTTTTTTGGTGTTTTTGTCACAGGAGCTCCTGGCAGTCCACGACTTTTCCCGCTTCCCCTCCGTGAAGCGCCGGGCGTTGGAGACCTTGGAAGAGCTCTTGAGTTCCGATATCGCCTCCTTGGTGCCTCTTCTACGTCAAGAGGAGCTGGAGACACCCCAGGGGGTCCCCGGGGTTCAGGGGGGGGCGTTTGATGGCAGCCGCCAAGGCCCCTTTGGGGAGGAAGAAGAGGAAGAGGAAGGGGGAGAGGAAGAAGAGTGGGTGGTGACCAAGGATAAGGCCAAATACGACGAAATCTTCTACGGGTTGAGCCCCCTTGGGGGGAAGTTGAGCGGGAAGAGGGCAAAGGGGTGGATGGTGAGCAGCAACCTCCCCTCTTCCGTCCTGGGGAGGATCTGGAGGTTGAGCGATGTCGACCGTGATGGAATGTTGGACGCCGAAGAGTTCGCGTTGGCTGGGCACCTGATTGGGGTCAAACTGGAAGGGAAAGGGTTGCCCAACGACCTCCCGCCAAGGTTGGTGCCTCCTTCCAAGAGGAGGCCCAAAGGGTCTGGGGAGTGAGGGGGGAAAGGGAGAAATGGGGGGAAAAAAATGGAGGGGGGAAAATGGCGGTGTTGGGGAGTGGTGGAAATGGGGGGAAATGGAGGAGAAAAATGGCAGGGAAAAAATGGTGAGAAAAAATGGGGGAAAAATGGCGGGGAAAAATGGTGGGGGTTGGGAAATGGTGGAAATGGGGAAAAAATGGCAGGGGTTGGGAAATGGGGGGAAATGGGAAAAAAATGGAGGGGAAAAAATTGGGGGAAAAAATGGCGGGAAAAAATGGCAGGGGTTGGGAAATGGGGGAAATGGGGAAAAATGGAGGGGAAAAATGACGGCGTTGGTGAATGGTGGAAATGGGAAAAAAATGGTGGGGTTGGAAGAAATGGCGGGGGTTGGGAAATGGGGGAAATGGGGAAAAAATGGCGGAGGTTGGGAAATGGGACTGGGGGTTGGGTGTGGAAAATGGTAAAATGGGGGGGATGGGTGAAAAAAGGGAATGCAAATGGAATGGGGGGAAAAGGGGAATGGGAATAAAAAACATACGGTGGGAATAAAATGGAAAAACCCCGAAAATCATGGCAATGCCATAAAAAAACCCAAAAATAGTGGAAATGCAACTGAAAACAAAGAAAAAACTGAAATACAGTAAAAAAAACCCTACAAAAGTGGAAATACCATAAAAAAACCCAAAAAGAGTGGAAATAGAAAAAAAAATGGTGGCAATACAATGGAAAAAAATGGTGGAAATGCAATGGAAAAAGAAAACAAAAAGAGTTGAAAGAAAATGAAAAAAACGCCAAAAACAGTGGAAAAACAATAAAAAAACACCAAAAAAAAGAGTGGACGAAAATTTTTAAAAATGGTGCTCATTGGGGCACATCCGGGGCTGTTTTGGGTAACATCCGGGGCTTTTTAGGGGCACATCCGGGCCTTTTTAGGGGCACATCCGGGCCTTTTTTTAGGGGCACATCCGGGCCTTTTTTTAGGCCGCGTTTGGCCTCCGCCCTTTTCAAGATGGCGCCCAGGCCA
>NW_027285955.1:0-48833 GCF_036169615.1 Heliangelus exortis | reverse complement strand
TCTCCTCTGCCCACCCGCAGCCACCCCAAGCCCCGTGCACTGGTCTCCAGGTTGTCACCGTCCCCTGGGTCACCCCATCCCCCGGGTCACCCCGTCCCCTGGGTCACCCCGTCCCCTGGGTCACCCCATCCCCTGAGTCACCCCATCCCCTGGGTCACCCCATCCCCCGGGCCACCCCATCCCCTGAGTCACCCCATCCTCTGGGTCACCCCATCCTCTGGGTCACCCCATCCCCTGAGTCACCCCATCCCCTGGGTCACCTCATCCCTGTGCCGTGGTCCCTCACCCATCCCGTGGCCACTGCAGCCCTGACCCCACGGTGCCTGCCAGGCACCCTCATCCTATTCCCAGGCTTTGTCCGCATCTCCATGGTCTCCCTGCCCTCCTTGTCCCAGTCCCTGCCCCCAGGGACCCCCTGCCCTCCTTGTCCCTTTCCCCAGGGTCTCCCTGCCCTCCTTGTCCCAGTCCCTGCCCCCAGGGACCCCCTGCCCTCCTTGTCCCTTTCCCCAGGGTCTCCCTGTCCCCAGGGTCTCCCTGCCCTCTCTGTCCCTGCCCCCAGGGACCCCCTGCCCTCCTTGTCCCTCTCCCTGTCCCCATAGTCCCTCTGCCCACCCTGTCCCCGAAGTCCCCCCTCCCCACAGGGTCCCCCTGCCCTCCCTGTCCCTTTCCCCGGGGTCTCCCTGTCCCCAGGGTCTCCCTGCCCTCTCTGTCCTTGTCCCCAGGGTCCCCCAGGGTCCCACTTACCCGACAATCCGACTGTGAGGGCGATGGAGGGCGAAGCCCCGGCAGTGGGGGGGCGGGGGGACACTTCCCTGCCAAGGGAAAAAAAGAGGGTGACACCGTGTCCCAGCTGGAGGGCAAGGGGGGGGGGGGAGTAGTTTTGGGGGACCCCTCAAGCCTCAGGAGTGACCCCAGGTTTTGGGGGTCATTCCCCCCATCTCTGGGGTACTGCAGTTTTGGGGACCCTTCCTCATCCTCACCTGGGAGCGGGGGGGCAGGGGGCGGCAGGGGGGGGCGGCGGGGGGGGCGGGGGAGGCGCAACCTCCGCGGGGGGGGTAACGGGGGGACCCTCAGGGCCTCCTCCGGGGGCTGAGGCTCGGGTTGGGGAGGGAGCTCAACCCCCGGGGCGGGGAGGGGCTCGGAGCCGTAGCGCTTGCGGAACGCTTCGTCCTTCTCCTGGATCATCCGCCGCAGCGTGTGCACCTGGTGGCTCGTGTGCTCGAAGGTCTCCTGGGGACACCGAGCGTCAGACCCGGGGGCTCGGGGCTCGGGGCGGGTCAGGACCCCTCCTCACTTCCCCCCCTACCCCACCCCAGGACCCCTCACCCCACGCACCTTCATCACCTCCAGCTCCTTCTCCCGCTGCAGCAGCTGCTTCTCCAGCTCTGCCACCCTCATCATGTTCTCGTTCTCCAGGTCCCAGCAGCTTCTCCGTCAGCTGTGGGGGCGACACGGAGGTGACACCAGCTCGGGGACCACCCCCCCGCCCTCATCACCACCGACCACCCCCAGGGGCATCGCCAGACCCCGGGAGGGGATCCCCCGGGACCTGGTGAGGAGCGTCCCCGTGTCCCCCCCCCCGCTGACGTACGTGGGACAGATGCTCCTCCAGCTCCTCCACCTTCTCCAGGGCCACGTTCTTGGTCTCAGCGTCCTCCAGAAGTCCCCCAACATCGAAGACGTTGTCCAGGTACGCCTGGATCTGCACCTGCAGCTTCTCACTCTCCGTGTGCCTCGACTTCTATGGGCACGGGGGCAGCGTCAGGGGTTTGGGGAGGGGGCTTGGTCCTCGGGGTGCGCCCCCACCCACCCCCCCCCGAACCCTCCCCTCACCCCATACCTGCAGGAACTCCTCCAGCCCCAGCTTGGTGAACTCGTACTGGAGATGGACGCGGAAGTTCATGTCCTCCACCGAGTGCACCACGATGTTGATGAACTGCATGCAGGCGACCTGCAGGAGGGGGTGGGGTCACCGCCAGACACCCCCCCAGCACCCTCTGCCCCCCCACAGACCCCGGCCCGGGCTCCGTGTCCCACCATGAAGTCGATGCTGCTGTCCTCGTTGCGGAAGTAATCCATCAGCCTCTCGAAGCGGTGCTGCTCCTTGCAGACCTGAGCGGCAGCCAAGGGGTTAACCCGACCTGCACCCCCCCTCCCCGAGCCCCCGGGCCCTCGCTCCAGACCCCTAAGCTCAGCCTGGTCCTGCTGTCCCCATTGTCCCCGTCCCAGCCTGGATCATCCTCCCCGATCCCCCCCAGCTCCTGGCCTCCCTGATCCCCATCCCAGTCTGGCCCTGGAGTCCCCGGTTCCTCCAGATCCTGCTCCTCAGTCCAGTCCTGATCCTCATCCTATACCAGTCCTGGTGTCCCCATCCCAGCCCCATCCTGGTATCCCCAGTTCCTCCAGATCCTGATCCTCAATCCAATCCTGATCCTCTCCAAGCCCAGTCCCTGGCATCCCCATCCCATCCCAGTTCTGGAGTCCCCAGTTCCTCCAGATCCTGCTTCTCAATCCAATCCTGATCCTCATCCCAGCCCAGTCCTGTTGTCCCCATCCCGGTTCTGGTGTCCCCAGTTCCTCCAGATCCTGACTCTCATCCCAGCCCAGTCCTGGTGTCCCCATTCCAGTTCTGGAGTCCCCAGTTCCTCCAGATCCTGATCCTCATCCCAGCCCAGTCCTGGTGCCCCCATCCCATCCCGGTTCTGGTGTCCCCGGTTCTTCCAGGTCCTTCTCCTCCATCCCAGCCTGATCCCGGTGCCCCCAGCCCCTCCCTGCTCCCCCCGGTACCTCCTTGAAGTTGTCGAAGGCAGCCAGGATGATTTCGTGGCCCCCCCTCACCAGGCAGACGGGCTGCCAGCAGCTCCAGCACCAGCGCCTTCGTCCTGAGGGGGGCAACAGCAGCACTCTCACTGTCACTGTCACTCTCACTGTCACTGTCACAACCCGGCTGGCACCGGGGACCCCTCCCCAGGCCACGGAACCCCTCCCCTTACCGCGGGTTCTTATTATTGAGGCTGAGGGCGATCTCGTTGACGGCGTGGGGGTGGGACATCACCAGGTTGAAGCCGTACTGCGGGGACAGCGTGGGGACGGCGTTGGTGGCACCGGCAGCAGCGGGAGGTGGGTGTCCCCCCACTCCCCGTGGGGTGGCCATACCTGGTAGTTCATGATGGCCCTCAGACACATGATGCAGAGTGTGGACATCGTCCCTTCTGGCTCACCAGCGGGAGTTTTTCAGCGCCCTGCGGCTGGGCAGGGTCCCCGAGCTGGGGGGACACCGGGCACGGGTCAGCGGGACCTCCTCCCCACCGGGGCTGCACCCGCCCGGGAAAAAGGTGGGAGGGGGGTGGGGTGGGTGTGGAGATCAGGGTGTGGACAGAAAGAGGGGGGGTTGGGAAAGGCAAGAGAGAAGCGGTGAGAGAGGGACAGGAGCTGCGGAGAGGCGGAGCGAAGCCACCGCCAGTGCCCGGTCCCGGTCCCCGGTACTTACCGGGGGGGCAGGCGAGGAGGAGAGAGAAAGAGAGCGCAGCCAGAAAGGGGGGGGCCCGGGCCTGGAAGCAGAGATGGGGCCGCGTTACCCCCGGATGGGGTAGAGTCAGAACGGGGGTGAGCACAGGCGGAGGGGACAGGGGGGACAGAGACGGCTGCAGAGCGGCAGGACGGGGTGGGCACCGGTGGCACCGGTGGCATCGGCCACACCGGGGGGTAGGGCAGAGCTGGGGGACTCGGGGGAGCACCGTGGGGCAGGTGGGGGACGTGTGCCACGGCATGGGACAGCGCTGGCACGGGGCACACGGCACGGCAGGAGGGTGCTTGGCACGGGGTGTGGTGGCACTGAGGATGGGACAGCTGTGGCAGGGTGACACAGCCAGAGCAGGATGGCAGTGGCACAGCCCACGGCAGGGTGGCACTGAGAATGGCACAGCCACGGCAGGGTGGCACTGGGAGTGATGTACACCATGGCAGGGTGGCACTGGGGGTGGCAGAGCCATGGCAGGGTGGCACTGGGGGTGGCAGAGCCACGGCAGGGTGGCACTGGGAGCAACGTACACCATGGCAGGGTGGCACTGGGGGTGGCAGAGCCGTGGCAGCACACGGCCCCGTGTCCCCACCAGAGCCACGGGAGCAGTGGGGATCCCCCCCTGCAGCCCCCTGGGTGGGGGGCACGTACCGTAGGGCGTTCTGGCGGGCAGAGCGGGTGAAGGGGCCGGGCAGGGTGCTGGGGGGCTGCAGGTCCTCGATTGGAGCGGCTCCAGCCCCGCAGCTTCTCCAGGGCGCCGTCCTCACCACCATCCAGGCCCTCAAAATCCAACCTGGGGACACGGCGGGGATGGGGGATGGGGGGGGGACACGTGGGGAGGGGGCACACGGAGCAGCCACCACGGCAAGCGAGGAAGCGGGTGGGCAGCAGAAAGGGGGAGAGGGGAGAGAGGGGGACAGCGGGACTCCTGGACACAGCCCGAGGGACAGGAGGGGGGTTGAGCACCCCAAAAGTAGCACTAAAACACTTGTCCCAGTGGCAGCAGAACCCCTGTCCCCAAACCAAGGGACAGAAGGGTGGTTGAGCACCCAAAAGTAGCACCAGAACCCCTGTCCCCAGCCCAAGTGACACAAGTGGGGTTGAACACTTCAAAAGTGGCACCAGAACCCTGTCCAGTGGCACCAGAACCCCTGTCCCCAAACCAAGGGACAGAAGGGTGGTTGAGCACCCAAAAGTGGCACCAGAACCCCTGTCCCAAGCCCAAGTAACAGAAGTGGGGTTCATCACCCCAAAAGTGGCACCAGAACCCCTTGTTCCCCACCCCAGGTGGGCAGGAGGGGGGATCCAGCACCCCCCAGGTCCCCGTGTCCCCCTGGGCTGCCCCGGTGTCAACAAAACGTCCCTGTCCCCAGCCCGGACCTGCCGGGGGGGGCCCCGGAACCCTCCTAAACGCAGGACCCCAGCCACCCCAGGGACCCCCCAGCACCTCCAGGACCCCCGTGTCCCCACTCACATGACAGCACACTGGGCGAAGGACAGGTAGTTCACCAGCACGTCCAACCCCTTGTTCTCATCGTTGAGGAACTCCCGCACCCACCTATAGCACCCAGCACCCATCAGGACCCCTTCCTCTAAGACGAAAACTCCCCCCCCACCACCATAAGGACCCCCGGCCCGGTGTCCCGGGGCTCCGGTGGCGGTTGCAGCCCCCCGGTTATCGGCGGGGCCAGCCCCCGGGGCGGGTTTATCTGCCGGCTGCAGGGCAGGGAGGGCGGGGAGGGAGGCGGGGAAGCGGGCTGGGGGCTGCGGCTGAGCCCCCCGGCGTGGGTGCTCCGGGGGGGCTACTCAGGGTGCCCAAAGGTGGGTGCTGGGGCAGCGCCCCCCATCCGGAGCATCCTGGGGTGAGGGGTACGGGGGGGTGGGGTCGGGGTGGCCCTGAGGTGGGGGCTGGGGCTGTGCCCCCCCATCCTGGGCACCCATGGTGGAGGGGGCTGGGTGCTGGGGGTGCCCCTCCCCGTCCTGGGAACCCTGGGGTGGGGGGGTTGGGGGAGGTGTCCAGCAGAGATGTGCCGCGGGGTGAAGGGATGGGGGGGGTTGCAGGGTGGGGGGGGGGTTCCCCCGTCCCTCTCCCCGTCCCGCTGCCCGCAGCCGGGGGTGCTGAGTGGAGCAGCAGAGGGGGCCGGGGGGGGTGGGGGGCGGCCGCCCCTTTCCTGCCCCCGGCCCCTTTCCTGTCTCCGGTTGCTGCTATTTTGGGGTGGAAACCGCCGACGGGGCAGGCGCGGTGGGGCCGGCGATGGGGCACGTGCAGGAGGTGACCCGGGCTCGGCCACGCCACCGGTGACATCCCCGGTGACATTCCCGAGCCTCGGGTCACTCCATCTCCTCCACCGGATGCCGGTGCCGTGGGGCTACTGCTGGGACTCTGTGACAACCCCCTCCCCCACTCGGGACTTTGTGACATTCCCCGGGACCCTCTGTCCCCCCCTCTAGGACCCTGTGTCCCCCTCCGGGACCCCCCAGGGTCCCGGTGCTCACCCGATGTGGTTGGTCCTCAGGCTGATCTCCAGCTCTCGCAGCACCTTGGTTGACTCCTGCACCCTCCTCCGGAATTTCTGGGGGCAAAGTGGGTGCTGAGCCACCCCCCCCCCCTCTGTGCTCACCCCCCCGGAACCCCCTTCCCCCCCCCCCCTCACCTTCCTGGTGACCCCGGGCTCCAGAAAGCTGCGCAGTTTTTGGATGTAGGCGTGGGGGGGGCTCTTCACCTGGAACCGCTCCTGGGGACGGGGAGGGTGACAACACGGAAGGGGAGGGGACTCGGTGACACGGGCACAAGAGCACAGAGTCCCCACCCCTCCAGGACCCCCCCCCCCGGGCCTCCCAACCTGGTCACAGATGAGGTCCCACTTCTTCTCGTTGTCGTATTGCCGCAGGAGCCGGGCTTTATCCGGGGGGAGGTTCATGGAGCTCTGGGTGGGGGGCAGAGGGGGGCTGTCACCCTTGGGGACAACGGGGACACTGCCCCCCAAGTGCCTCTAGGCCACACAGCGAGGCCAAGGTCCCCCCCGGTGGCCCCCAGCCCCGTGGCACGGCCAGGGTGTCCCCTCCCTGCCTCCAAATGGCTCCCAGCCCCGTGGCTTGCTGTGGGGGTCACGGGTGGGCACAGGGCCACCCGTGTGGCGTGGGGACATCAGTGCCACCATCGTGCCAGCCACCGGCAGCACCGAATCTCTTTGTCACCACCGTGTCCTTCCTGTCTGCACCCACTTCCCACCGCCGACCGCAGCGCCCCGACCGCGGCGGGGACACCGGGGACAGTGGGGACATCACCAGGAACACGAGTGGGATGTCACGGGGAAAGCTGAGGATGGTGGGTGGCCCGGAGGGCACGGGGCTGCCAGGGAGGGAGATGGCACCCACTGGGTGATGCCACCTCGGTGGGTGATGCCACCCCCGGTGGCCACACCACCCCCCTGGGAGATGCCACCTCGTCCGGCAAAGCCACCCCGGTGACAGGAGCTGCCGGGAGGTGCCACCACCGCCGCAGCTATAATTATCCCCCCCGGTCATCCCGGCAGGAAACCGGGACAGCGCCTGGGCGAGGCTGTGCCCCCCCCCCCGGCGAGGGAACCAATCCCACAGGACCGGGGACGTCACCGCCAGGACGGGGACCCCCCCAAAAAACCCCAAAATTCCCCCGGGGGCGGCGTCTCCCTTCCCCCCCGGTTAACCGGACACCGATGGCAAAGCCCCGGGGGAGACACCCGGGAGGCACCGGAGCTGGGAGTGTGTGTGGGGGGTGTTGAAGCGCAGCCGCCCTCGCTCCCGGTTCCCGCCGCTCCGTTTCCTGCCTTTGTGCCGCTCCCGGTCGGGCGCTTCCTCCGCCACCGCCGCACCCCACTGGGGACCCCCCCAAACACCCTCCGGATGAGCGACCCCTCCCCAAACCCAACCCCCCCGCGCTCCCAAGCACCGGGGCTACCGGGGTTAGAGACCACCCCGGGGGTTGAGGACCCGCTCGGGGGCCACCGGAGCCCCGGGATCAAACATTTTCCGACACCGGGGGCAGCGGAGGAAACGGATTTTTAGGGGGGCGGCACCGGGGGGGGGGGCACCCAAAATCCTTCCCCCAAATCCTCCCCCCTCGGTGTCACCGTCACCCGGCAGGATGCGTCCCACGTCCCCCCCGTCACCGGCCCCGCGTGGGATGCGGCGACGAATAACGCCCCGCGGGCCAGCACCGGCGGGACAGTCCCACACCGGGGGTACCGATGCCCCCCCCGCCCGGTACCGATGTCCCCCGTTCCCCTCTGATTCAATCTGCCCGAACCCCCCCGGGGCCACGTTCGGTATTTCCTGCCCGGATGCCGCTTCCGTTGGCTCCGACCACCACCGGGACGGCGGTACCGGGGGTCGTGTGCCCCGGTGTCACCCGGTACCGCTGTCCCGGTTGGTGTGTGTGTCCCCTCGCCACCAAAAATCACCCCGGAGGGGTCACCGGGCCACCCCGCTGTGTCCGGAGCCGGACGCCGTGGCCGCCACGGCACCGGTGGTCCGGGGGCACGGGGTGGGGACGGGGTCACTGCCCAGACACGGTCCCGGTAACGGGACGGCAGGGGTCACGGCTGCGGGAAGGACACCGCCCCGGCGGTGACAACGGACCGGGGCGCCCGCGCCCATGGGAACACCGCGCCCACGGGGACCCGGGGCTCAGCCCCGTCCCTCGCCTCCACGGGATCTTCCCGGTTCAAAGAGTCCCGAGAACGACGGTCCCCCCCTCGGTGATCCGGGAATGGCGTCACCCCCCGGGGCTGTCCCGGGACGGCTTCCCCCGGGGCCGCCCGCGGACGCTGCCCATCCCCGCGGGCACCGGCGCTCCCTGCCCGCCCCCGGTTCCCCCGGGCGCCGGTACCGTCCCCGCCCGGTGCTCATCCACCGGACGCTGGGAGGGGAGCGCGGCGGAGGGGCGCGTCCGGCCCGGGAGGGCGAACCGGGAGGGGTCCCGGGTAGGGGCAGACGGAGAGAACGCGGCGCGACCCGCCGGAGGCGCAGCGGGAGCAGCAAACGGAGCACGGGGGGAGCGCACCGGGAGTGCGCCCGAAGAACCGGACGGGGACAGCGGGAACGGGCGGGGGCCGCGGCGGGGGTCGTTCTCTCACCAACACCAAAGCGAACCGTTCCTCCAACTCGCAGGGCTCCGGCATCGGCATCTTGCCCGGGGCGAGCAGCCCCGTTCCTCCCGGGGCCGCCACCGTTCCCGGGCCCCGGGACAGCACTTCCCCATCCGCGCTCTCCACGTTCCCCATCCCCGGCCCAGGCACCGGGGGGCGGCGGGGGAGGCTCAGCCCGTCTGGTTCGGCCGCCGCCACCGCCTCCGGTCCCGCCCGGTCCCGCCCCGCCCCGCCCCGCCCGCAGCGGAGCCGCCAGGGGGCGCTCTCCAGCTTGGCCGCGCCACCGGGGGGCGCCCAAGGGCAGGGAGCGAGCGGGAGGAGCCGATTGGTCGGGCCGCTACCTCGATGACCAATGAGCGTCGAGCTCCCGTGCGGAGGAGGGGGAGCGCTCGGCCAATGGCGGCGTTCGGGCGCGGCTCGGTGACCAATGAGAGGCGGCAGCGGCCCTCCCCTCCTCTGCCTGTACGGTGTGGGCGGACCAATGGGAAGAGGCGGGGGGCGGGCCTTTGCGTGGAGCCGGCCAATCAGCGGCGAGGGCGTGGCGCAGTGGGGAGCGCTCGAGGCCCAGCACGGACGCGGAGCGCGGCGCAGGTGAGGGGGCGGCGGGGGGGGCCCGGCCGGGGGGGCCCCGAGCGGCGGGGGCGGCTCGGACCGGCGGGGGGGGGGGGGCCTGGGCAGCCCCCAGCACCCCCCAGAGCCTCACCCCGGGGGGGCCCGTCCTGGGCAGCCCCCCAAGGCCTCACCCTGGGGGGGGCCCCGATGTCCCCTGCTCCCCCCAAAGCCTCATCCTGGGGGGGGCGCGGTGGCTCTTGTCGTCCCCCCCCCCCCCTTAAGGCCTCTCCCCGGGGGGGTCCCGGTCTGGGCAGCTCAATCCCCCCCCCGCCTTTTTTCCACCAGGCCCATGGAGGGGGGGGAGGTGACGCGGGGCCGCCCCTCTCCCCCCTTTTTTATTCCTATGGGGGCTCCCAAGGAGGGGGGGGGGGGGGTCCGGAGGGGTCCCCTGGGAGGTGCCCGCGGTTGCGGAGCCGTTGCGGGGGGGTTGCGGGGGGGGGGTGGGTAAAGGTCGCCCAGGAGCCACCTCCCGGTTACCCATTGACGCCAGCGCTCGGGCCACCAACCGGGGACGTCACCAACGAAACCGAAACGGTTCCAGCGCTGCCGCAGCCCCCGGTGCCGAGAAGGACCCGGAAAAACACCCCTCCCCGCCCCCCCCCGAACCACCCCCCCTTTACCGAACCCAAACACACCCCCTGGGGTTCGGTCCGTCGGAACCGGGGCCCAGTGAGTGGCTCTTGTCTCCACGGGGAGGACGGGTTCTGCCGGATGGAACCGGGACCGGGCTGTCCCCGGGACCGGGCTGTCACCCCCCCCCCCTCCCCTCTGCCCCCCCCGTGGGGTGGGGGCTGCTTCCCCGTCACTTTGTGCCACCACCCCCGGCCTCTGCCACCCCCGTTGTCACCATCCTGGTGACAAACCCGTTTCTCACTGTCCCAGCGCCAGGACAAACCCAGTAGAACCTTGGCGACCATTCCTGGGGCGGGGGGGGAAGAGGGCGGGGGGGGGGGGAGGGGACACCCCATGACCGATGTCCCCCTCGGGCAGTGCCCCTTGGGGACAGGGACAGGGATTTTGTGGCACTGGCCGGGCTGGTTGGGTTCTGGCAGGTGCCAAAATTAACAGAACCGGGTGAGCCGGATGGACCGGGAGGGGGGGGGAGTGACAAAGGGGGGGGGGCGGTGAGAGGAGGAGGAGGAGGAGGAAGAGGAGGAGGAGGAGGAAGAGGCCCCGCAGGGATCTTGGCGCTGCCAGAGCCTCCTCTGGGGACGTCATCACCGTCACTAATGATGTTCTGGCACAAAGACACTTTCCAGCTGCTGGCAGCACCCTGGGGGGGGGGGTCAGGGGGTGTCCCCAGGGCCCCCCCACCCCCCCCTCGGGTCTTGCAATCCCGGGCAGAGCTTGCACCAGCGGCACCAGGAGGGCTCCAGTCCCTCCCCACCACCTCCCACCCCGGGACAGGCAGATCCGGAGCTCCTCAGCTCCAAGGGGAGCACGGGAGGGGGGTTCTGGTGTGTGTCCCCCCCCCTGACACCCCCTCCCCAATGTCCCCTCCCTCAGGTTGCCCTCAAAGTGGCCGTTGGGCCCCTCCAACCCCGCACCATGAACGTCTTCGACCGCTCCATCAACTTTGACGCCCTCTTCAAGTTCTCCCACATGTGAGTAACACCCCGGGGGGGGGTTTGGGGGTCTGGGGGGGGGGGTTTGACCATCCTCACCGCCCCCCCCACCTCACCCACAGCTCAGCCTCCACCCAGGAGCACCTCAAGAGGGTCTATGGCAGCTTTGCCCTCTGCATGTTCGTGGCAGCGGCGGGGGCTTACGTCAATGTGGTCACCCACCTCTTCCAGGTGAGCTTTGGGGGGGTTGTAGGGGTGTGTGTCCCCCCTCTTTGTTCTCCCCCAAGCCCCCCACTTCTTTCCCTCCCCACAGTTCAGCCTCCTGACCGGCCTGGGGGCCCTGGGGCTGATCGTGTGGCTGACAGCCACCCCGCACAGCCGGGACACCGAGCAGAAGAGGTTGGGAATGCTGGCTGGATTTGCCTTCCTGACAGGTAAAGGGGACACTGGGGACACCCCCAGCCTCCCCCTGGGGACCCCACACCCTGGGGAAGTGGGGACAAATGCCCTGAGACAGCACCCACCCCCTTGGTAACACCCAGCTCTGTCCTGCCAGGCATCAACCTGGGACCCATCCTGGAAATGTGCATCTCCATCAACCCCAGGTAGGATGTGAGACACCCCCCAGCCTCCTTCTGCCTCCCAGCACCCCCCCAAGCCCCCTCCTCCCCCCACAGCACCCACAGCACCCTCCTCACCCCCTTCTCCTCTCTCTTAGCATCATCCCCACTGCCTTCCTGGGCACTGCCACCATCTTCTCCTGCTTCTCGCTCAGTGCCCTCTACGCCCGGCGCCGCAGCTTCCTCTACCTGGGAGGTGAGGAGGGACCCAGGGGACACCCAGGATGGGTGGGGGACACCCAGGATGGGTGGGGGACACCCAGGAAAGGGCCAGGCCTCACCCTCCTCCCCTGTCCCCACAGGTTTCCTCCTCTCTGGCCTCACTCTCATCTGTCTCTCCTCCCTGATCAATGTCTTCATGGGCTCCATTTGGATCTTCACGGTGAGACCCCCTGACGGGGGGGTGGCAGGACCCCCACAGAGGACAGAGGGATGTCACCTCACCCCGGTGACACTCCCAACCCCCTCCAGGGTTGGCTGTCCCCATTTCATGTCCCCTGTCCCTCCCACAGGCCAACCTCTACGTGGGGCTGATGGTCATGTGTGGCTTCGTGCTCTTCGACACGCAGCTCATCATCGAGAAGGCAGAGAGTGGGGACAAGGACTACATCTGGTGGGGGTTTGGGGACATCGGGGAGGGGACACGGGGTGGGGAGGGGACACACACACACAGACAGCTCTCACCCTGAGCCTGTCCCCACAGGCACTGTGTTGATCTCTTCCTCGATTTTGTCAACATCTTCCGGGAGCTCCTGATGATCCTGGGCATGACCGAGGTGGGTGACAATGCCTTGGGGACAACCAGGGGACACAAACCTGCCCCTCGGTGGCCTGGCAGTGACCAAACCCATCTCCTCTTACAGAACAAGAAGAAGGAGAAGAAGTGAAGCAGCTCCAGGCTGAGGTGGAGCCATCCCTGTCCCTGTCCCTTCTCCCTCTCCTTGTCCCTGTCCCCTCTCCCGGACATTAAAGAGGTCCCAGCGCTCGCTGCCCAGGAGCTTTCTCACCTTGTGGGGTTTTTTTTTCTCTCATTTTTGCTTTTATTTGATTAGAAACCCCCCTAATTTACAAATCCTGCTGGATTTCAGCCACCACCCCTCCCCTACCCGACCCCCACAGCCCCCCCAGCCCCATGTCCCCCCCCTTCCCCTTCCCCTTCCCCTTCCCCTCAGGGTTTCTCCCCAGGGACCTGGGGGTCACCCCCTCACCCCCAGGCAGTGAGGACCCTCCCCACCAGCCCGGGGGGGGCAGTGGGGACCCCCTAGAAGCCAAACCCAACCTTGGAGCCTCCTTTAGTGCCAAGAAATGCTGGGATGGGGGCTGGGGGGGGGGGCCAGGAGGAGGGGGGAACACACAACTGTATTTTATTCCGAGCTCCCTCCCGCTCCCCCCCCATTGCCTCTTTGTACACCAGGATGATTCAATAAATTGCTCAAACTTGAAGTTTTCATTCCCCCCCCTCCCCCAAACCCTGCACACAGACAACAGGGGCTGCAGTAATGTGTATAAATAAACAGGGGGGGGGGGGGAACATTTATTGAGTTAAAAACCCAGAGGTGGGGGCTGTACATGGTAATAGCACCATTGGAGTGACCTGGGAGGAGTGGAGGGGCGTGGGGGGGGGGGGGGAGGGGAGGGGAAGGGCACCAGGACCCCCCCACACACACCCTGGAGCACCCCCAGAGTGGGACTGAAGGATTTTGGGGTGTGGGTGGAAGACATGAACACGGGGGGGGGGGGGGGTTCAGGGGGGGCTCATCCCTGGCTGCCACAGGAGGAGAGGCTGTCATAGAGGGAATCGCTCAGGGACTCGGAGTGCTCCAACCCGGGGGGGCCGTGTCCCCCCCCATCCTGGGACCTGACCTCCGTGCTCCCCTCCTCCCCCACATCCGAAGCGCTGGGGGTCCGACTGCTGCTGGCGCTCAGGGTGGGGGGCAGCGGGGGGGGGGCCCCCGGGGAACCCCCTCGACGTCCCCCCGGGCTGCAAACGGGGGCCTGGGGAGGGATTTGAGGGGTGAGGGGGGGGCTGCCTATGACACCCCCCCCCCTCAACTCGTTCCCTCCTCTGACACCCCAGGGGTGACAGGGGGGGTCCCACAGCCCCCCCTCTCCCTCCATGCCCCCCCCTCTTACCAGTGTGGGGCGGTGCAGCCCCTCCAGCCCCCCGGGGGGGCAGAGGAAGGGGTCGGGGGCCCCGCAGGCTCTGGCGTTGGGGAAGGTCCAGTTCTTGCTCTGCTGGACCCGTCGTGGCCTCCCCCCGTCCTCATCAGGGGCTGCGGGGCAAAGGGGGGGGGGGCAGGGGGGTCACCACTGGTCTGCAGACCCCCACCCTGACCCCCCCCACACACACACCCTGGGTGCTGAGCCCTTGGGACCTCAGAGGGGAACACACAACCCCCAGCATGGTGGGATTGGGGGGGGGTATGGGACATGGTGGGACATTGTGGGACATTGTGGGACACAGGGACATTGTGGGACACAGGGACATGGTGGGACATGGTGGAACACGGTGGGACACAGGGATATGGTGGGACATTGTGGGACATGGTGGGACACGATGGGACATGGTGGGACATAGAGGGACATGGGGGGACATGGCAGGTCAGGGTGAGATGGGGTGGGACCTGATGGGACACGATGGGACCTGCTGGGACACAGAAGGACAGGATGGGACATGATGGGACCCTAGGGGACAGGGAACATAGAGGGAACATGGTGGGACATGATGGGACACAGAAGGATGTGGTGGGACACAGAGGGAGAGTGGGACATGATGGGACACTGGGGGACACAGAGACATGGTGGGGGGGACTGGGGGACACAGGGACACGACGGGGCATGGAGGGACAGGGTGGGACATGATGGGACACAGAGGTACAGGGTGGGACACAGACACAGTGGGACATGATGGGACCCTGGGGGACACAGGGACACAGTGGGACAGGACTGGGGGACATGGTGGGGGGGGACTGGGGGACACGGTGGGGGGGGGGGGCTGGGGGACATGACAGGGCACAGAGGGACAGGGTGGGACACAGACACAGTGGGACATGATGGGACCCTGGGGGACACAGGGACATGGTAGGGGGGGACTGGGGGACACAGGGACATGGTGGGGGGGGACTGGGGGACATGGTGGGGGGGGAATGGGGGACTGGGGGACACGGTGGGGGGGGACTGGGGGACACAGGGACACAACAGGGCACAGAGGGACAGGGTGGGACACAGTGAGATGGGGTGGGAGGTGTGGGGACACCCACCTTGTGTCCCGGCACGGTGGCCGTGTGGGGCAGGGGTCCCAGGGGGGCGGCAGGCGGGGGGGCTGCGGTGTTTGCCCCCCCCCAGCAGCTCCTCTGCGTGGGGCACCTCCCGCTCCAGCGTCCGAGCCTTGCGCGGCACTTTGGTCAGGGGGGGGGGCCCGCGGTTTGGGGGTGCTCTTGGCGGGGACCCCCCCATAATCCGGGGGGGGGAAGGTCCCGATCCCGCTGTCCAACGTCCTCGTCAGTGACCCACAAGCTGCTGGCACCGGCGGAGGGGTCAGAGCCATCCCTGGGCCCCCTCCCCACCTTATTCCACCCCAGCCCACGCCCCCTCCCCACCATATTCGTCCCGTGCCCCCCCCATCCCGCCCCCCCCTCACCTGCAAAGTGCTGCGATGTCCCTGACTCAGACAAACTCTCATCCGAGGGCAGCTCCTCCCGGAGACCCACGTTGGGCACCTGGGGGGAGGGGAGGTCACGGGACACCCCCCCCTCACCAGGGGGTGCCAGGCGTTGGGGCTCGGGGGGCTCGGGGGGGGTCCTCACCTTGTCGGGGGGGTCCCGCAGGTGTCCCACGATGCCGTTGCGGGGGGGGCGGCAGCCCCGGGGGTCTTTGGTGTCGGGGGGGACCCGGCGGAGGTCGCAGAGCTCCCGCTTGTGCTCCAAGCGGCTCTCGTAGGGGACATCCTTCCCGTCCACCCTGGGGACAGCCAGGGTGGGCACCTGCCGGCCTCAGAGCCCCCTCCCGGGGCCACCCACTACCCCTCACCCACAGCCCCGTGGCCACCCACCACCCTCACTGCCCCCTCCCCGTGGTCCCTGGACTACCCACCACCACCCATGGGCCCTGGGCCACCCATCATCCTCATGCCCCTCACCCCACAGCCACCCACCACCCTCACTGCCCCCTCCCCGTGGTCCCTGGGCCACCCACCACCACCCATGGGCCCTGGGCCACCCACCATCCCCACCACCCACCACCCACGGGCCCTGGGCCACCCACCATCCCCATCATCCCACCACCCACCACCCACGGTCCCTGGGCCACCCATCATCCCACCACCCACCACCCACGGGCCCTGGGCCACCCACCACCCTCCCTCCCCCTCCCCGGCCACCACCGACCTGTCGAGCAGCTGCTGCATGAAGGTCTCGGCTGTCACCTCCTGGTAGATGACGGGGAGGTGGCCGGGACCCCGGGGGGACCCTCGTGGCCGCCCCTTCTCCAGCGCCAGCCCCTGCAGGAACGCGTGCTCCTCCCGCAGGGCTTTCCTCAGATCCTCCGCCTTCTCCATCAGCTTGGAGATGTTCAAACTCTCCGCTTCCAACTTCCGAGCCGCCAACTTCACCTCCCGACGTAACGGCGCCGGGGTTCCGACCCAATCCCGGCCTCGGCCGCCATCCCCGCGTCGGTTCAGAGCCGGCAGCTTACTCCGCCGCAACCCGAACCAACTGGCCAAGCCCCCCGCCCCCTTCCCCTTGGCTTCTCCGGTCGGTGCCCTCTCCTGTCCCTGCAGCCGCAGCACATTCTCCTCGATGCCCTTCATCACCTTCTCCTCGATGGCCGAGTGCCCGCTGGAGGCGGTGCCCGACGCGGGGGGGGGGTTCGGTCCCGACCCGGGGGTCTCGGTGGCTGCCGGCGCTTTGCGGGGTCCCCCCGAGGCTTTGGGGTTCTCCTCGCCCCGCGGGGTCCCGGCTTTGCCAGCGCCCGTCTTGGTGGGCAGTTTGGTGGGGCTGCCGTGGGGGCTGCGGGGGGATTTGGCAGGGGGAGCCGGGGGGGCTCGGGGAGGGGTCCGCCCGCCCGACGGTCGCCCCTTGCCCCCCGCTTTGCCGGGGTCGCCCATGGAGCCGGAGGAGTAGCAGCGGGCCAGGGGCTCCCCGCCGTGCGTCGGCTCGGGGTGCTTCAGGCTGCCCCCCAAGCCCCCCCGGGGGGGACCTCGCTCGGGCCGCCCCGGGCCGGGGGGGCCCTCAGCCCCCCGCAGTTTGCCCAGGGCTGCCAGACGCTCCTTGAAGGGCAGGTAGCCCGGCTCGGGGGGCTTCTTGCCCGGCCGGCGGGAGGGGGCCGAGCCCCCCGTGCCTCGACGGGTGCTGGGGGGGGAGGCGGCCGCTCGCTCCCCCCTGCCGGGGGGTCCCGGGGGGCCCGGGAGCTGCTCGGCTGCCTCGTAGGCGCGTGGTGGGGGGAGAAGGGGGGGTTCGGGGGAGATGGGCTCCGGGGGGGCGTCGGGGGAGGTTCGGCGGCTGAGCCCCGGGGAAGCCTCGGGGTTGCCCCCCCGGCAGGGAATGCGGGAGGCGCGGGGGAGCTGAGGGCTGAGGCGCAGCCCCCCGGGGGGCCCCGGCAGTTTTAGCACCTTCGGGGGGGAGGGCAGGGGGTCGGCGTCCCCCTCGGGAGAGAGCGGGGTCAGCCCCCCCCCCACCTCGGGGGTCTCCTCGGGGTAAAGCCCCAGGAAGGCGGGATGGTCGCCGCGGCGCTGCCGGGGGGGGGCCCCGGGGGCTTCGCTGCTGCGCCGGCAGTACCCGCCCTCCCCCCGCAGCAGCCGCTCGGCCAAAGCGCTGAGCAGCGTCCCCCGGGGGGGTCCGACCTCCTCCGGCGAGGAGCAGGGGCTGCCCTCCGTCCCCCGCCACCCCCCGGCAGCCCCGGACCCCCGCAGCGGGCAGGGGGGCCAGGATGGGGGGGCACAGGGCTCCGGGGAGCCGGGGGAGGCCGGGGGGGGTCCCAGCAGGGGGTCGGTCTCCTCCAACTTGCGCAGCACCTCCAGGATCTGAGCTTTCTTCTTGAAGAAGGGGGAGAGGGCGTCCAAGGGGGGGGCACCCGGGCTGAGCCCGGGGCTGCCCGATGGCACCAAGGGGGTCACCTGTGGGGGGCGGGCGCTGTCACCCCACGGGCAGAGGGTGCTGAGCCCCACGGTGCCCTGCCCTGAGCGGGGGAGACACCCCCGGGGACACCATGGGTGGAGGGGGACAGAGAGAGACACGAGGAGGTCAGGGGTGGGGGACAGCAGAGTCGGGAATGGGGACACGATGTGGTCAGATGGTGATGGGGACACCACGAGAGAAGGGGTTTGGAGACCCCGGTACCCACCTCGAGGGGGGGGATGCAGCGGCTGGGGGGCAGCAGATGGGGGGGGTCCTCAGTGGGTCCTGGTGGGGGGCTGGATGGGGCATCCGGGGACACTGGCAGCGGGTGCAGCGTCAGCTGGAGAGGGGGGAGACATCGGGGTCAGATTTGGGAGAGGGGGAGTTCTGCACTGTGACCCCCCCCCTCCCCAAACAGCAACACAGCCCCCCCGGACCCTACCTGGGGCAAGGACCCGGCCGAGAGCTGCAGCTTCTGCTGGAAAAGGTCACTGAGTGCCTGGTTCTGCCTCTCCAGGTCGAAGACCCGTTTCTTCAGCTTGATGCACTCCTCACGCAGGTCCTGGGGGAAGTGGGGGGTGTCAGCACCCAGGCCCCCCCAGCCCCCTCACTGCCCCCCAACACCCCCTCCACACTCACCTTCTGGTTGAGCAGCGCCTGCACGACATGGTTGGCAACCTGGGGAGCAGAGGAGAGGTTTGGGAGGGGGGAAGAGGGGGAGGGCACGCGTGGCCCCACACGCCAGCACACGCATATGCACACGTGTCCCACACGTGTGTCCCCGGGTACCTCGTCCAGACACCGCTCGTAGGTCTCCCGTTGGTTCTCGTTGGCCTGGGCCAGGGCTGAGTTCTCTGCCTGGGGACAGAGTGGGGACAGCTCAGGGGACAGGGGACACCTGGAATGCCCCCCCCCTGCTACAGCACCCATGGGACCCTTCCTCTGCCAGGAGGGTCCCAGGGCCACACGTGGAGGGCCGGGGCTGTCCCCCTGGTTCACAGAAAGCAGGGAAGTGCTGCCCCCCACCATGGCATCTGGGCTGCTGGCCCCGTGGCACGGCCACCCAGGTGACAACGGCCACCGCTGCACGGTGGCCACGGCTGCACGGTGGCATCAGCCACGGTGACGCAGTGGCCAGGGTTGCACGATGGCAACGGCCACCGCTGCCTGGTGGCCACAGCTACCCTGGTGGCCCTGATCTCTGGTGGCCACAGATGCCTCCTGGTGGCCCCGGTTCCCGGTGGCCCGGCCGTACCTCCAGCTGCCGCAGCCGCTGCAGCAGCTCCTGGCTGGTGCCCGTCTCGCCCGGTGCCAGGGGGCTCCGGGTGTCCCCCGTGTCCCCCGGTGTCTCGGCCACGCTCTCCGACATCGCTGGCTGCGGGGGGACACGCGTAAGGCCGGAGGGTCCCCACTGCCCCCTGCCCGCTGTCCCCCCGGGTGGCCCGGACTCCCCTCACCTCGCCTGGGATGTCCCCAGCCCTGTCCCTCCGCGGTGTCACCTGCGGGGGAAGAAAGGGCCTGAGCAGGGGAGGGGGGACGCGATGGAGCCTCAGGGAAGCCCCGGGGCTGAGCCACCGGGACCCCCCCGGCAGCCCCGCCACCCGTGTCCCTTCCCGGGGTGTGCAGGGGCCCGGGGGCACCGGGATGCGCAGCTCCACCGGAACGTGCAGAACCACCGGGACCGGCCCCGGGATGCGCAGCTCCCGGTGCACAGGACCCCCGGGCTGCAAACGCCGAATCCCCGGTTCTAACCCCGGTGCCGGACACCCCGCTTCCCCCGCTGCTCCCCCCGCCGGTGCCGGTCCCGGTGCCTCCCCCACCGCTCACCCCGTACGCACCGGAACCGGGGCCGGCCCTGAGCACCGGCCACAAGCACCGGTACCGGTCCTCCTCCCCGCTCCCGCCGCGCACTCACTCCCGGGGCTCCGGTGGTTCCGCCCGTCCTCGCTCAGCGCGGTCCCGGGGCCGGTCCCGGTGGCGGCGGCTCCATCCCGGCCCGGCCCGGCCGCGCTATTGTTGGGAGGCGGCGGCGGCCCCGGCTCCGCCTTCCCGCCGCGGCCGGGGAGGAGCCGCCACCGCCGCCCCCGGTACCCGGCTCCGGCAGCGCCAGCCCCGGGCAGGGAGCACCGGGAAACCGGCACGGGGGGTCCGGGGACCCCCGGGGAGAGGCGGCACCGGGACATCCGGTATCCCGGGAGAGGAAGGACCGGGCATCCCCCGGGGGTACCGGGCAGATCTGGGGGTACGGGGCACCTCACGGAGAGAGCCCCCCCCCCCCCCGAGGGGGCACCCAGCACCCTTAAGAAAGGGACCCCCAGGAGCCTGGGGACCCCCCGGAGGAACCCCGGGGCGCGGAGCCGTGCTGTGCCCCCCCAGGCCGGGGCCTCCCCCCTGCAACCCCCGGTGGGGGCCTCGGCAGCACGGGGAGAACCGGGAGGGGGGGGACACATAACGGGAGGGTTTGAGGGGGGGGGGGGGAAGCGTCGAGGCCGGGAGTTGGGGGGCGTTCAGCCCTGTCCCCCACCGGGAGAAGGGGGGGAGCACCGGGGGGCACCGGGCTCTGCCCCCTTCTCTCCCCCCAACGCAACGAGAGCGGCAAAATTCACCGGAGCGCCGGGACCCCCCCCGCCCCCCACCTCCCCCAGCCCTGCGTGGCAGCGTGGGGACACAGGGGGTGGGGGGCTGGGGGACATTCCCCTCGTCCCCCCCCCAAAGTCCGCAGCACCGTGAGCACACGGCGGGACCTCGCACGTGCTGTCCCCGTCCCAGGTGACAAACCCGGGGGGCCCCCCCTGACCCCCGCACCCTCCCTTCCCGGTGCTGCCCCCGGTGCAGGAAGCGGCCCCGGGTCCGGCGGCTCCCGCTGCGTCACGGGGGGAAGTGGGGGGGGGGAAATGAGGGGGAAATGGGGGGGAAGTGAGGCTCTGTCTGGAGGGGAAGAGCAGCCCGGGCCTCTTCCCCCCCCCCCCCCCCCTCCCCGTCTCCTCCCCAGGCCCCACGGCGGGGACAGCCGGGGGGGCCCCGACAGATGGACGGCGCTGCTGTCCCCTCCCCCATCCCGGGGTCCCTGTGGGGAGGGGGACGCGGCTCCAGCACAGCCCTTGTGT
This sequence comes from Heliangelus exortis, assembly GCF_036169615.1. NCBI lineage: Eukaryota > Metazoa > Chordata > Aves > Apodiformes > Trochilidae > Heliangelus > Heliangelus exortis. Next base: position 28,167 of record NW_027285955.1, on the reverse strand, counting down.
CCCCCCTGGTGTGTCTGTCCCCCCCCCCAAGCCGAGGACAGCTGCCACTCGTAGCGGCCACGCTGAGGACCGTGGGGACACACGTGCCAGCGCGGCAGGGGACTGTCCCCACCATGGCCTGGGTCTGTCCCACGCCAGGGTGTCCCCCCCAAACCTTCAGAGCCTTGGGGACATGGGGGTGACAGTGCCGAGTGTCCCCAAAACTGCTGTGCTGGGGAAACCAGGACACGCTGGGGACAGCCTGGGGACAGCGAGGATGCCCCTGGGGACAGCGAGGATGCCCCTGGGGACAGCAGGGACACCTTGGGGACAGGCGGGATGCACCAGGGACACGTGGGATGTGCTGGGGACACGTCGAGGACAGAGGGGACTCACCAGGGACACGGCAGGATGCAGTGGGGACACCGGGGGTCATCCAGGATGCAGTTGGGGACAGCAGAGACACACAGGGGGACAGCCGGGATGTAGGGGGGACAGTGGGGACCTGGCGGGTGGGATGGGGGACAGTGGGGACACCCCAGGGACAGCCAGGAGCCAGCGGGGGGGAGCCTGGGGTGTAACGGGGGGCGGTGGGGACACAGCGGGGACACGCGGGATGCGCTGGGGACACGCGGGATGTTCCGGGGACAACAGCCCAGGGACATCGCGGCCACTCAGTGGGGACAACCGGGATGCACCGGGGGGGGGACAGCGGGGGGCACCGGCGACATCCCGGGGGAGGCTGGGGGGTACCCCACGCCTTTTCCCCCCGGGGCACCCCCGGCCCCGCCGCCCGCCCCCCACTCCGGTGCCCCCGGTGCCTTCCCCTCCGCCCCACGGGGCTGCCGGTGCCCCCGGTGGGTCCCGGCCCCACTTCCCCGGGGACCTCCCCTCACCCCCTTCCCGGTGCCGCCGCCGCTTCCTCTCCCTCCGTCCCGCCCGCCCCCCCGCCCCCCCCTCTTTCCGCCGCGGTGCGGTCGGACTCACCGGGGGGGTTACGGTGGGGTAGGGGACGGCATGGCCCGGACCGGGAGCGGGGCTGGGTCCGGGGCCGGTCCGGCGGTGATGACGTCATGGCTCCACCGGACCGGCCCCGCCTCGTGCCCCCGCCCCCGCCAATCCCAGCCCGGGGGCGGTGGGGGGGTCCCGGGAAGGAGGGCGGGAGGGAGATCCCGGGGCCGTCGGGGTGTGGGGGGGGTCCCGGTGGCGCAGCCCCCCCTCTCCCTGCCCTTCCCCCCCACAACTGCCGAGGTTACGGCACCGAGAAGCCCACGGAGCCCCCCCCGATTCGGTCCCGTGTGGGTTCCACCCCCCGCCCGGTGCCACCGAGCCCCGGGGGTTCGTGTGCAGGGCAGCACTGAGGGGGTGACACCCCCACGGGGGCCCCACGCGGAGCAGCGGGGTGTTCCCACTCGGGGGGGGTCTTCACGCCACATCCCCCCCCCCACCCCCCATTGCTGCAGGACACGGGGACACTCAGCACCCACCTCCATCACTTTATTGTGGGGGTGACACACGAGGGGACCCCCTCCCCAACCCCATTTCGGGCCCCACCTTGCACCTTCATCTTCTTTCCCCCCCCTTCCCTGCAGGGGGGGGGGGGGGGCGGGGGGGGCACAGACACTTCCAACGGCACCGAACTCCCCCCCCCCAGAGCCACCGTGTCCCACGGGGCCATCGTGTCCCATGTCCCCTTCACCCGGGGGTGGGGGGGGAGTCTGGGGGATCCCCACTCCACATTTCACCCCCAATTCTCTGGGAATGCTGCAGCTCCGGGTCAGTCACAGACACGGGGGGGTCTCCCCGTGTCCCACCGCTGTCACCAGTGACGTTTCCCACGGGACAACCCACGGAGGGGGGGGTGTCCCGGGCTCAGCTGACGGCCGCTGGCTCCAGGCTCCCGTTGGATGCTGCTCCGGGGGTGGAGGGGACGTGGGACCCCTCTGGGGTTCTGTCCCCCCCTGGCCGGGATGCTGCCAGCACCAGGTGACCCTGCTGGGGACAGAAAAGGGACAGGGGAGTGGCTGGAGGGGTGGGGGGGGACAACACGGGGTGGGCACGGGTGTGCTGTGGCTCCCACGGGCATTGGGCGTTCCCACGGGGAGGGGAAAGCCGGGAGCGTGGGAGGGGTTTGCTCTGGGCTCCTGCTTGAAACCAACAGCTACGGACAAGCAGGGGGCTTCAGTCAGGGCCGGGGGGGCAGGATGGGGTCCCCCCCACCCCAACACTTGGCTGTGGGCTGGGGAGAGGGGACACAGGGACCCCAGAGCTGCAGGGACACGGGGGATGCAGGAGGGGACAGCTGAAGGCACCTCCAAAGTGGCCACCAGGGCACCAGCTCCAAGGGGGATGTCACCTCCAAGGCCACCACCCCTGAGGGGGACATCACCCCAAAGGACATCACCCCAAGGAGGACATCACCCCAAAGGGCATCACCCCAAAGGACATCATCCCCAAGGAGGACATCACCCCAGAGGGCATCACCCCAAGGAGGACATCACCCCCAAGGGGACACAACCCCCAAGGAGGACATCACCCTAATGACATCACCCCAAAGGACATCACCCCAAAGGGCATCACCCCAAAGAGGACACAACCCCCAAAGAGGACATCACCCCAAAGGGCATCACCCCAAAGAGGACATCACTCTAAGGACATCACCCCCAAGGAGTACATCACCCCAAGGAAATCACCCCAAGGACATCACCCCAAGGAGGACACTGTGGGAAGAGCCAGAGGCTCCATCTGGGACACGAGGAGCAAATTGTGAGCCAAAAAATGTGACTCCCAAAAAGAAGGAAGCAGGAACCCATTGCCCAGAAGGTGACAACTCCCCCCAAAAGTCCCCCACTAGGAAAAAAAAAATGTGTTTGTCCCCTTGTCCCCAGGCTGTGAGACCCATCCCAGCAAGAGGGTGGCACCGAGTCCCCCTCTGCCATCCCCTGGGGACAGACTCCAGCTGCCACCCCCTCCCCACTCCTAATGTCACCCTGGGGCCTGGCTGGGGGACAAAGAGGGACATTTCCCACCCCCTTTCCATCCTCAGGAGCTCCTGGTGCTCTCTACCTGTGCTGGAGGCTCAGTGGTTGGGGAAAAGAGGTGGGAGGAGGAGCTGCCCCTGTCCTTGGGTGCTGCTTGGAGGGGGGGCCCGGGCTGGGGGGGCTCCTCCAGGGCCAGGATGTCTATGGGGGCTTCGGTGACATCTCTGAGGGACTGATCCAGGGCCACAGAAGGGTCAAAGAGCAGAGGGGAGGGGGGACACTGCATCCCATCCCCCACCACGTCCAAGTCCTAGAGGAGAAAAAGACCAGGAGCAGCTGCTCAGGAAGGGATACAAGTCCTTGAGGGAGAAAACAAAGGTTTTTCCTTTCTGAGCTGTAAAAAAAACCCCAAAAAAACCCCAAAACCCACCCCACCTCCCAGCAAAATCTGCAGACCTGCAGGAAGGGCTGGGATTTGCTCCAGCACCCATCCCTGCTGCCACCCCTGGGACTCTGTGGCTCTTGGTGATCCTTCCTCCAGCAGCAAACTCCTTTTTTTAACCAGATTTTTTACTCCCCCGTGAGCCTCAGGGGCATAAAAAAATTAAAGCAATGCCTGGTCCTGAGGAGCAGCTCTGAAGGAGCACAGCAGGTCTGGTTTAAACAAATTTCAGAGGATTTGAAGCATGTGGGCTTAATGGCCATGCATGGCAGCAGAATAATCTGGGGATTAAAATCCTCACTTATTCCTCATGGGAGAGAAAAGGGAGGTGGGGGGGGGGAAAAAGAGAAATTAAAAATCCTCTTTTTAAAAAGCCCCTAAATAGGGATTTAAAGGAGAGCACAGCCCTTCTAAAGGAGCAGTCAGCACCCCTCCAGCTCTCCCAAACCTTTTTGCATTCCTGCCCCTTTTTCCAAGAGGTTTTCCAGAGGATCTGTGGCTTTCCATCACCTCCATCTTATTCCCCAGGGAGAGCTGCAGGTCTGGCCTGAGGTTTTTTTGGGTGGGATTGAACAGCAAAGAGCAAAAGGGGAAGTTTTCCTGCAACCCCCACAGCTCCCACTTACATCACTGAATTCCAGGGGTAAATTCTCAGTGGGCTGGAGCTCAGCAGCACTCAGGTAGAGGTCAGTGGGAGCAGCTTCCAAATCCTCAGGGACAGCCAGGACCTGCTCAGGGACATACATCTGGGGGGGCAAACGGAGGTGGAGAGGGCAGCAAGGATCTTCTGAGAGGCTGGCAGGAACTGGTTTGTTGCAGGGAACTTCCTCAGAGCCTTGACAGGGCTTAAAAAGTGTCTGGTTGGTGTCCTGGCAGATGTCTGAGAGGCAAAAAAAATCAAGGGAAACTTGCACAGCACAGAGAGAGACTCAGGGGTATCAATGTTCTCCAGCAAAAAGAGTTAAACCCCCCCCCCCCCCCCAACATTTCTCCTAATTCAGATTCCAGCCCTGCACCCTGGCTGTGGGGGTGACACTGCTTCCACGGTGGAAAATGGGCAAAAAATTAAAAAAAAAAACCTGGGAGAGGCTTCCCTGCAGGGCTGTGAAACCATCCGGGTGGTGCTGAGGGTCAGGGATCAGCACCCAGGACTGAGCTGGGTGAATGGGTTGGAGTCAACGATCCTAAAAAGTCTTTTGGAAGGAGAAGGATTCTGGGAGGACATTTCTGGGGGTTTGGGAGAGGTGGCAGGATCCCTGCAAAGCCCTGGCAGCTCCTCAGATGGAAGATATTAAAGGCAGGGGCTCAACTTTTGTTTGCAGACACCCATTTAGAAGGGGCCTGCAGAAAACTCAGCAGCCAAGAGGCAGAGGAGATGGGAGCACACACAATGGCTCTGCCCCAGCCAGGAGGTTTTGTTCCTCTCTTCCCAGTGCATTTTCCTTCCCCAATGGAAACCCTGTTCCTGCCAGAGGTGTAAAATGGGATTTCCTGCCTTTAATCACAACCAGAAACTCTGCTCCTGTTGCACTGGGCTCCCAGTCCACCAGCAGCTGCAGCCTGGATCTCATCCTCTTGGAAGTTCTGGGGAAGGACAGAGGGACCCTGCAGGGTTGGCTTGGAAAATCTTCAAGGTTATCTCCAAGCAAGGTGATTCTGCTGCTCCAGGGTCTGCACCAACCATTTACTGGGAGTTGTGACATTTCTCCTCACTGCTGGGGGATTGTGGCACCAAGAGAGGGGACAGATCCACCCAGGTGACAATCTGGAGCTGGGATCATAGGAGATTTTGGGTGTGGATCCCTCAACCCCCCCCAAATAACTGCCCAGGTGCTCTCTGTATTCAGGGGGGGTTCTGAAATCTCTTCAGAGGGCAGGGAAACCCTCCCAAAACTTGTCAAGCCACATAAATTGGCAAAAGGCACCAAGTTTAACCCCATTTATCCCTCCCTGCTCTGGGGCCATGATCAGAGGTGGCCCTGGGTTAACACTTGGACTCAATGACCTTAAAAATCTTTTCCAAGCCAAACAATTCCACGATTCCACCAGCTGATATCCCAAGAGAGCCCCAGATCCAAGTGAGCAGCAAGGACCCAGAGGATCTGGATCCCTCCAGGGGAGATGCAGAGAGGAAAACATCCCTGGCTGAGCAGCAGGGTGGGGAATGCAGATTTCCACCTCCCCAAACAACTCCCAGCTCGATGCTGGGAGCCAGAGCACTCCCCAAGCTGCCAGAAATCAGATTCCACCTGGAGCCCAACTGGATTCAGGGCCCTTTAATGCCTTGTCACAAACAATCCAGCTCCTGAAAAGCAAACAAAAGCCCCAAGAGCCTCCCGAGGAGGCAGGGAGCAGAGCAGGCTGCAGATGTTATCAGCTCAGCAGGGCTAAAGCAAAGTAAAATCTTGTTTGTGTCAGTGAAAGTCAGCTGACAGCTCAGACCTAAGGAAATCAAACCTTGCTTTTTTCCACTCCCTGCCCTGCTCAGAGCCAGCCAGCTGCAAACAAGCTGCTCAGACTGTTTTATAGGTACTTATCCTGTCTTTATTTTGAAGGATAGGGTCACTGGAGAGAAACAAAAGGCAGCTTCCTGCTCCCTGGGCTGCTCCCTGCACAGAGCTTGGAGGTGAAGCTGCCAACTTCAGCAACAAAACAAGAGAAAAAACCAAACAAACCCAAGAGCTCAAACAAACCCAAGAGCTCAAATAAAAACCAAGAGCTCATCCTCCTCCTTCCCCTGGCTGCCAGCTCTGCTCTGGGACCTGGTGCTGCAGCTTTTCCTGACTCATTATCAGCTGCCACCCCCCTTCCACCCCTCCATGATCCAAACCTGCTCCTGGACACATCCACCTCATCCTGCTGAAAACCAAAGCTCCACAGACACACCCGATCCCAAGCTGGGCTGCTGGAACCCACGTTGGGGTGGGGATCCCTGAGCTGGGAGGATCCCAGTGGAAATCCAAGCCCTGGAGAAGCTGAAGCTGTTTCAGGAGGACAAAGACCTCGAGGCTGCTCACACAAGGCTGAGAAGGTTTGGAGGAGGAGTAAAAGGAGACAGAGCTGACCCATGGCAGCCCATGAACTATTCCCTCACTCAGATTTTCCCCAAAACCCCCAAAGCTCATGGCTCCAGCAGCCCCCTTCCTACTCACAGCCAAGTGGAGAGCAGACTCAGCCAGAAACTCCCTGAGGATTCAAGAGGTTCCTTTGTCACTTCCAAGCCAACTCACCACCCCGTTTGGATGCTCTGGATCAACCCACAAACCCCTGGGAAGCTGTGCTGGGACATTCCTGGGCAGAGACCAGGAGGAACCCATTTTTTTTTTTGTTGCTCCCTCACGAATTGGCTGCTCCACGGGCAACGGGAACACCAACAGACCGGGAGACCTTTGCTTTGGGCTCCTGTTTGAAACCAATGGCTACAGCAAACCAGTGGCCTTGATTTAGGGCCAAAGAGGAGAAAAAGGGGCTCAAGACACACTCGAAACCCCCAGGGAATGGCAGCACAGCCCAAAAGGATACGTGCAAGGCAGTGGCGGGTCATGGGGAGGGATTGGTTGGAGCATCGGACGTCGTCGACAAAGGCCAAACACCTCTGGCTGGAACGGGTGGTGTGAGCCTGCAGGGCCAAGAGAAAAGCTGGAAAGTCATGGGATCTGCTCCAGAGAAACCCCCTCAAGCCCTCAAAACACTCAGGTGCTGCTTTTAAAACATGCCAAGCCCCAGGTGTCCATCCCCCTCCAGCTCCTCCCTACGTCCACCCCGCTTTGGGATTTTATTAAAAGAGTTGGGATGGTCAAGTGTGGAGAGGAAGAATTTCACCCCAGAACTCTTGTCTGCAAGAATGAGGCTTCTCAGACTTATCTTTCAGCTTTCAGAAGTCAATTAAGGGATTGCTCTGAGTTTTAGAACAGTTCTAAAGAAGTGGCTGCAGACAGCTTCAAATTTAGGATCCTGAGTGAGGCACAGGGCCTGCCTTTGGCTGCCCACAGCCCTAGGTCTGTGGTCTGGGTCTGTGGTCTGGGTTTCACCATCAGGAATATTTTCCACACCTTTTCCAGTCGTGCAGTTCAGGCTACCTTGTGCTATGCTTTCCTGTTCCAAAGGGGAAACTGTCAGAACCAGCACTTGAACTTTGGGTGCCCGTTTAAATGGCTCCAGGAACCCCAAATGGTTCAGCCAGCTGAAGGTTATGGCCAGGACCAACCAGACCTTTTTTAGGTCCTTGCAGAAAGGGACAATTGGTCACCTCAGTGATGACCAACAGCAGGAGAAGGGGTAAAGGATGCAGGTTGGAGCACAGGAGGTTCTGTGTAAACAGCTGAAAAAAACTTTGTCACTGTCACTGTGACAAAACACTGGCACAGGCTGCCCAAGAAGGTTGTGGGGTCTCCTCTGGAGACATTCAAACCCCACCTGGACGTGTTCCTACACGAGGTGGGGTGGGGTTGGGACCTCCCCAGGCCCCTTCCAACCCCCAAGGCTGCGATTTCTGTGAAGGGACCAAGCCGGCAGGGCCAGCTCCTAGGAAAGGACCCCCAGCTCCTAGGAAAGGAGAACCTCAGCTTCCCAAGGAAGCTGTCACTTGCATTGGGAAGAAATCCCAGAGGTTCTGGCCAAACCTGCTGGGCAGCACCATCAGTGGCCAACATCCTGCGCTCCCGTAGCTGCCGGTGCAGCAGAGCCTCCACCCCGTAGCGCTGCCGGTACCGCCGCAGGCACTTCAGCCTCTTCAGGTTCTCCCTTTCCTTGGCCATCAGCCCCTCAGGACCTGTCAGGAGGCTGCTGCCTGCAGGGAGGAAAAGAGAGGTGAGAAAACACCACTTCCACCCCCTTCCTTCCCTGGGTTTTGGGTTGGTTTTTTGGTTTGTTTTTTTTTTTCGGGTGGCATCGAAAAATCGGCGGCCGAGAGGTGACAGAGGAGAGGGGAGCAGCCAGGGCTCCCCGGGCAGAGGGCACCCAGTTTTCTGTCTTACAAAAAGGTGACAAAGCAGATTCCAGCCCCCAAACTCATCCCAGCTTCTGGGACAGAAAAAAAAAAAAAAAATTTTTTTTTTAAACTGTCTTTTTAGGAAAAAAAAAACCCAAAAACCTCATTCGGCCACTCAGCCTCGGCTGCTGTGATGTCTGCAGCAGGGCAGAGGGTTGTCAAAGTTCAGCTTCCTCCTGGGCAAGTTCTGGAAGCTTCCAGTAAGCTCTCCCAGCTGTAATTACAGGGCCAAAGCTCAGGATCTGCTTTGCTATTACTGGTTTGCTAAAAAAGAGCCCCAGAAAATTGTTATGTACCAAACTCCCAGTTATTTTTACTGGAGGCAGAGCAGGATGATGGCATTTTCCAGGATGAGCTATTCTCAGAGCATTCCTGGAGCTGCAGGACTTGCAAGCAGCTCTAGAAACCACTTGTCCTGCTTCTGCTCAGCCAGAAACTCCTGTTCCCAAGGGCAGGGAGAATCCCAGAAGTGTTTTTTTGCAAGGGGAAGCTGTAGCTGTGCAAAAAAAAAAAAAGGAGTATGTCACTGCACCAGAGACTCCCACAAGAAACTTCTGCTGATGCAGATGAGTAAATTGTTTATAAAAGCAAACAATAATAAAAAAAAAAAACAAACAACAGGAAATCCCATGTAAAAAAAAGAAAAAGAACTTTTGTCTCAGAATTAACTTTGTAGCCTCATTTCCTGACAAAGGCAAAACTTTTGAAGAGCAAAGGAACCCTCCAACCTTCCTAACCCAAATGATACCAATCTGGGCAGCAAGCCAGGCACAGAAATTCCTCCTCTGCCCCAGTGCTATTTCTCATCCTTACACTGAGACAGCACTGCCCTGAGAGCTGCTTCTACAGAAGGCAAAAAAAAAAAAATCACTTTTTCTTTTTAAATTCTTTTTTTTAAGGGGTTCTGGGTGTGCTGCAGGGCCCTGGGTGCCTGCCTGCCCCAGGACTTGCCTATGGCTTCGTGTTCTCCTTTTCTGCTGTGCAGGTACCGACGCTTTTTCTCCTTCAGGAGGTGCTGCAGCCGCTTGAATTGATCGATGTAGAGAGACTGCAGGCGAATCAGCTTCTCCCGCATGATCAAAGCCACCTCCTCCGCCGTGTAAACCCCGGCGTGCCTGCAAAACACACCCACAAAAGGGGAGGAGAAGTTTCCAAGGGTCCCTCGGGGCTGTTCTTCTCGCCAAATGACATACAAGTTCCCAGAAACACGGGCTGGGTGAGACAGCTGTGGGTGGTGAGCAGAAAATAATGATTTGATGGGTTTTGGTTTGTTTTTTTTTTTTTGGTTTTTTTTTTTTTTGAAGTTAGGGAGCACCCAGACTGGTGCTGAACAGACAGGATCACCAGTGAATAATTCCCAGAAGAACCAGCAGGTCCAAGGCTCTGGGGGAGCATTCACACCCAACACCTCAGCAGGGCACAAAGTCCACCAGCAACACCATTATGTGGCCACCTCTCCCTCAGTGTCACTGCCACCTCCCCTGGTGTCACACCCTGCACGTGTCACACCCTGCACGTGACACAGCCTCCAAACTCACTTCAAGGGATCCTCCTGGTCACTATCAATGCTGTCAGCTTCACTGTCTGGGTCCCCTCTCCACGTCTGCTCCACAGTGATAGGGTCCTGCTCACCATCACTCCAGCTGTCCTCATCTGAAAGAGACAAAAGTCACCCTAAGTGACACTGTCCCACGTCCCAGCACTCACTGCTCCAGCACATGGCAACCAAGAGACCCCCAGAAGCTCCACAGCCACCCCAAAGAGGGCAGTGAAAGGCAACAGAGCTGAGGAAGGGGCTGGAGGCAGAAGGAAGGGGCTGGAGAACTTCTGAGGAACCTGGGGGGATTCAGCCTGGAGCAAAGGAGGCTGGGGAGGGACCTTCTCACCCTCTACAACTCCCTGAGAGAGGTGGTTGGAGCCAGGGGGTGTTGGGTCTGTGCTCCCAGGGAATAAGGACAAGAGGAATGGCCTCAAGCTGCCCAGGGAAGGTTTAAATTGGAGCTTGGGAATGATTTCTCCCAGGAAAGAGTTCTCAGGCCCTGGCCCTGGCTGCCCAGAGCAGTGGGGGAATCCCCATCCCTGGAGGGGTTCAAAAGATGTGTAGGGCTTAGTGGGCATGGTGGGGTTGGGCTGCAAAGTTGGATTTCAAGCTCTTAAGAGCTCTTCCAACCTTAACAATTCCAGGATTCTATGAGAGGCTTCTCCTCCCTGGCACGGTGTGAGCAGGGGCCAGGAAGAAAACCACCAAGCCAGGTCCTGTCTCAGCAGTTTTGTGCCTTCATTTCTTACCCAGGATCCGACTGGCTTCACTTCGAGTGCTCTCGGGGGTCTGGGACCCCAACTCTGTCCTGGCATAGGAGCTGAGCTGGCAGAGCAGATTCTCACTCACAGGCCCAGGGTTGGATTTCTTCATCTGTGCCTGGAGCGCCAGCGCGTTCCTCCGGGCGTGCTCCGTGCAGAACGAGGCCCTGGAGGGAGAAACCACGGGGTGGTGACAGCACCCAAACCTCCAAGCAAAGCAGGGACAGAGGGAGGAATGTTCCCTCCACAGCTGGGAAGCAAATCCCTGTCTTCAGGCACAGCAGCAAAGGCTGAAACGTCACCTCCTCCAGCACCGTCACCTCCTCCGGCACCGGAGGCGGGAGAGAAAAAAAAAAAGAGAGGTTTGGGTTTTAAAGTTGAGCTCTGGAGCTCAGTTTTAAGTCTTTTCAGCCCAAAAAAGAAGAAGAAAAACCAGGCCATAAACTCCACGTAAGGCACAGCACTGAGGATTAACTGTGAACACAGCAGAGTTGGATTTGCTGAGCAGAGGGACAGCTCTGCCAAGGGAGCTGGATCACTGCAGCCACCTTGTGCTGGCAGCAGCATCCTGCAGGAACAAAACAGCTCCACACAGATTCCAGCTTTTCTGGAGTCTTTTTGGAGCTTAAAATTGCTTTGGAAAGAGGGAACAGCTGAGTTAGAAGCAACTCGTCCTGCTTGGTTTAATACAGAGAACCAAGAGACAGACTGAGAGTTGGGGTTATGGAGAGGAGAAGGCTTCAAGGAGACCTCGTTGTGTCCTTCCAGCATCTGAAAGGAGCTACAAGGAAGCTGGGAAGGGATTTTTCAGGATGTCAGGGAGTGACAGGATACGGGGGAATGGATTCAAACTAGAGGAGGGGAGATTTAGACTGGAGGTTAGGAAGAAGATCTTCCCATGAGGGTGGGGAGACACAGGCCCAGGTTCATAGAATCATAGAATCCTAGAATCCTAGGGGTTGGAAGGGACCTGGAAAGATCATCTAGTCCAACCCCCCCTGCCAGAGCAGGGCCCCCTAGAGTACATCCCCTAGGAACGTGTCCAGGTGGGTTTTGAATGTCTCCAGTGAAGGAGACTCCACAACCCCCCTGGGCAGCCTGTTCCAGGGCTCCGTCACCCTTACAGTAAAAAAATTTTTTCTGATATTCAACTTGAACCTCCTATGCTCCAATTTACACCCATTACCCCTTGTCCTATCACTGGTCACCACTGAGAAAAGCCTAACTCCATCTCCCTGACACTCACCCCTTACATATTTGAAAACATTGATGAGGTCACCCCTCAGTCTCCTTTTCTCCAAACTAAAGAGACCCAGCTCCCTCAGCCTTTCCTCATAAGGGAGATGTTCCACTCCCTTAATCATCTCAGTAGCTCTGCGCTGGACTCTTTCAAGCACTTCCCTGTCCTTCTTGAACTGAGGGGCCCAGAACTGGACACAATACTCCAGGTGTGGCCTCACCAATGCAGAAGAGAGGGGGAGGAGAACCTCTCTTGACCTACCCCCATCCATCCCTGGAATTTTGAAGGATAAGGATCTGAGCAACCTGAGGTGTCCCTGAATGACCTTAAAAAGTCCCTTCCAACCCAGAATGACCCCAGAGACTGAGCCCTCACCCATCCTTCTTCTCTGGTTTGGGAGCAGCGTTTGGACACCTCCTTCCATTCTTCGTGGAGATGTAACTGCACTGCTTGAAAGGGGCACTCCTGTCCTCCAGGATGTGCTTGATGCAGAATTCCTGCCCTTCCAGGCGGGGTTGGGAGCACTGCCTGTGGCTGAAGGCACAAGCCAGGGGTTCCTGAGGCCTCGGGAGGGGGGTGAGGCGGCCCCGGCTGGAGGGCAAAACGTGGATCCGAATCCTGTTCATCCCAACACCTGGAGGAGAGAGGCAGCCCTGGTGCTAAGAACCCAAAACACTGAGAAAAAGTTAAAAAAAAAAAAAAAACCAGCAGCTCCCTGCTGACACCCACCACCCCTTCCCAATAAAACTCATTTTTTTTCCCCACAGGGAATATAAGGGGTTTTTAGGTGTTTTTTTTTTTTTTTTTTTTGACTCCCAGAGCCTGAGGAAACTTTCAGCTGTGCAGCACCCCCGTTTCTGCACAAAATGAACCCAACTTCGCTCACCTGAGCCCCAGCAGAGCCCTTCCTGAGGCTGCTGCCCACACAGGGGTCGGGGGGGTCCCAGAGGAGCCCCTTTACCTTTCCCCCCCCCCAGAACGGGACCCCCGGCCCTTTCTCCCCAAGGAATTCACAGCTCCTTCCTCCTCAGCCCAGCCCAGTGACCCCCACACCGCCCAGTACAGGATCCACGCCGCCCAGTACGGCACCAGTTCAGGACCCTCATTTCCCAGTGCACCCCCCGTGCAGCTCCTCAGCAGGAGCCCCACTCCCGGTGCCCGTTCCCGATCTCCCGGTACCCAGGTGCCCATTCCCGGTACCCAGGTGTCCGTCCCTTACAGCCGGTGCCTAACACGGTTCCCCGGTGCCCACGCTCTTCCTCCCGGTACCCATTCCCGGTATCCCTGTACCCATTCCCGGTATCCCGGTGCCCATTCCCTCTCTCCCGATACCCATTCCCGGTATCCCTGTACCCATTCCCGGTATCCCGGTGCCCATTCCCTCTCTCCCGGTACCCATTCCCGGTATCCCTGTGCCAATTCCCGCTCTCCCGGTGACTACACCCGGTACCCATTCCCGGTTTTCCGGTGCCCATTCCCGGTATCCCGGTACCCATTCCCGGTATCCCGGTGCCCATTCCCGGCATCCCGGTGCCTATTCCCGGTGCCCATTCCCGCTCTCCCGGTACCCATTCCCGGTATCCCGGTGCCCATTCCCGCTCTCCCAGTGCCCATTCCTGCTCTCCCGGTGACTATTCCCGATACCCATTCCCGGTTTCCCGGTGCCCATTCCCGCTCTCCCCGTGCCCATTCCCGGTGCCCATTCCCTCTCTCCCGGTGCCTATTCCCGCTCTCCCGGTGCCCATTCTCGCTCTCCCGGTGACCATTCCCGGTATCCCTGTGCCCATTCCCGCTCTCCCGGTGACTATTCCCGGTACCCATTCCCGGTATCCCTGTGCCCATTCCCGCTCTCCCGGTGCCTATTCCCCGTGCCCATTCCCTCTCTCCCGGTGCCCATTCCGGTATCCCGGTGCCCATTCTCGGTTTTCCGGTGCCCATTCCCGCTCTCCGGTGCCCCCCCCCATCTCCGGCACGTGCTCCGCCGCCCACCCCACCCCCGGCCCCGCGCATGCGCGGAGGCTCCGCCCGCCCGTCCCGGCGCCGCCATTTTGTCCGCGGGCGGCGGGCGCCAGGGGAGCTCCCGAAGGAGGCTCAGGCAGCGCCGCCGGAGCGGAGAGCGGAGCGGGGGAAGCGCCCTCCCGGTCGGTACAGGATGGGAAGGCCCCGGGAAACCGCGCAGGTGTGGCGGGGAAGGGCTGCGGGGGATCCCGCTCGGGGCGGGCGGCACCGCCGCCATCTTACCTCGCTGCCGCCCCGGCCTCCCTGCTGCCTCAGCCTGCGCCCGCCCCCGCGGCCTCATTGGTTCACCCGTCGCCAATCCGCGCCGGGATGAGAGGCGTGGTTGTACGCGATTGGTCGAGCCCGCCGTCAATCTGCCAAGGCAAGCCACGCCCCCCAGCCGTGCGGCGGGAAGCGGACACGTGGGAGCGGTGGCACCGGGGACACCGGGAGCAGCGGGCGGGGGGGGGGTTTGCAGCCTCCGGGGGACCGGAGCGGCTCCGTGGTTCCGATCCGGGAAGGCAGAAGCTCCCGGTAGCTCCAGGACAGCGGTGTGGTTACCCCTTCCGCCCCCCCCCCCCCCCCCCCTCCCCGGTTCTGCTCCGTGTCCTCCCGGTTTCCCGGGAGAGCTGCGAGCGATTGTTGCTGCCCGCTGATTACCGGGAAAAGGCAGAATGAGGGATTCATGGCAAAGGCCGACAAGCCGGGAGCTGCCAGGCTCCAAAAGACGCGAGGGATGGGCCCGGGCCAGGAGCCTGAACCCTAAAACCACATCCAAAACTCCCCCGGAAAGCAGCACCCAAAAACCCCAAAGCGCCCCAAAAACCGCACCCAGAACCCCCCAAAAAGCAGCCACAGGGGGGCAAACCTGGCCAAGCACCCTCCAGCCATCACCTGTCCCCAAAAAGCCACCAAAGCATTGGGGTCAGCGGGGGGGGGGTGATGGGGTCCAAATCGAGACACCCCCCCCCCCCCAGCAGCCCCCACCACATCAGGGGCAGCAATTGGGGTCCCTCATCCCCCAAAACCCCCTGACCTTCCCTTTTTTTACCCCAAGAGCAGGAGGGAAACACCACCACCTTCCCCTCAAAAAAAAAAACAACCCTTCCCTGGCTTTCCCACAGCCCCCCCTCAAAAAAAAAATTAAATGAACGAAGCACTAAGATATAAGTTACTGCTTAAATTATTTGTAAAACATCTTAAAATTTTCTGTGACATATTTTAAATAAACACCCCCACCCCGGAGGTTTGTGTGTGTTGTGTGTGTCCCCCCCTCCCTTCCATCCCTGCAGTGTCTCTTCCCCCAGAGGGGAGGGGGCTGCAATTCAGCAGGATGAAGAACTGGGAATGGATGGGGGAAAGGAGCAGGGAACAGAGAAAGGGATTTTATCCTTTCACAGCTTCGACTCCGCGCTCTAAATAGCAATAATAAAAGTTATAATATAATAAAATAGGGTTTGTTTCTTGGGTTTTGTGGTTTGTTTTTTTTTTTTGTCGTGAGGCAGTGGAGATGGAACCAGCCCTTTCACACACACCCCCCCCCCGGGGTGGGGGCAACTTTTTTCCACCCCCCGGGGTGGGGGCAACTTTTTTCCACCCCCCCGGGGTGGGGGCAACTTTTTTCCACCCCCCGGGGTGGGGGCAACTTTTTTTCCCCCCCTAAAGTTTGGGGTTTGGGCTCTGTATAAACTCAGTAGTAAAAAGGGGGCTTTATTTGGGGAGAGGGGGGAGGGGAGGGGGCGGTTCTGAAGGCAGAGGGGCGGTCGGGGTTTGTCCGTGTTTGGGGGGGGGGCTCTGGCGCTGGTGGATGCCTGGGGGGGGGGAGGAGGGATCAGGAGATCGCTGTAAGTGTGAAATTCGAAGCCGTGGGTGGGGGTGGGCTGCATCCCCTGGCGCTGAGCAGAGAGTGCAGGAGGTTGACCGTGTCCTGGTAGTCAGTGGCTTGGGGGGGTTGTGCCCGTTTGCCCCCGTGGGCCCCTTGTCGATTTGCCGTGGGTTCCCCGGGTTTTGTTGACCTGGGATAAAGGAAGATTTCCCGGTTCCGAGCCGTGTCCGGAAGGTGGGGATAAGGAAAAGGAACTCCGGGACCTTTGGAGGTTTTGCTGATTTTAGGTTGGTGCTCGTGGGTTGCGGTGGTGGCCGCCACCTCCTCGGGGAGTGGCCTCTTGCGGGAGGTGTTTTGAGTCTCCGGGGCGTTGGTGGCCACGTTGCTGCTGCTGCTGCTGCTGCTGGGGCCGGCGCCGAGCTGGGGGTGCAAATGTTTGTGCGAGTGGTGGTTGTGGTGATGATGATGATGGTTGGAGGAAGAGTGAGCTTTGTATTTTTCCTTGTGCTCCCGAGCTTTGGTGCTGCTCTCCTCCGAGGGGCAGTGTCTCTCGGCGGGGGTGGGCACTTAATCCTCATTTTGATCTCCTCCTGTTTGGAAGGGAGGGACCTTTCCGAACCACCCCCTCCTCCCACCGGGAGCCTCAGTTTCAGAGCTGTTTTGTCACTTTTTTCCGGCCCGGGAGGACGTTCTGGGTTCTCTGACCCAGCGATGGGGATTTTCAGGATGAGGGGAGAAGGGTTGTTGGTGTCTTGTTGGATTTCCCTCTCCCGTTGCTGCTGGACCAGGAGGTTCTGGGCAGCATAGGCATACTGGGACCTGACGTTGGCTTCCATGTTTTCCAGTTGCCTTTTTTGGGCTGCCAGTTCCTCAGCGTGCTTGGCCCTGTATTCCTTGAGGGACACTTTGGCTGCTGGGGCATTTTTCCCACTTTGTTTTTGATAAGCAGGCCCCTCCTGCTGGGTTGGGTTCTCAGCTGCTGCTGAGCTCTCGTTAGTCCTGTGGCTCTGGCCGATTTCCAGTTTGGCTGGAGGATGCCAATGGTCAGACTGGGAGAGTTCTGTGGTGCTGGGGTCACTGGGTGAATCTCCAGTGGTTGAGAGTGAGGTTCCTGCTCCTGAGGTGGAAGAGGTGGACATGCTCATCAAGCCAGCAATGTTCATGTCTGAGCTGTTGTTCCTGGAGATCATGTTGAGGATGGTTTGTTCTGAGA
Organism: Heliangelus exortis; assembly: GCF_036169615.1. NCBI lineage: Eukaryota > Metazoa > Chordata > Aves > Apodiformes > Trochilidae > Heliangelus > Heliangelus exortis. Next base: position 11,198 of record NW_027285955.1, on the reverse strand, counting down.
GGCTCTCATCCTCCCCGTGGTCATCAGCTTTTGATTTCCTGGCTGCTTGGGAAGCCTGGAATTAAAAGCAAAGTTGGGGGGTTTTAGGGTTACAGTTCATTTCCAGACAGATCTCACTTCCCTCCCTGTCGTTCCCACCAAAAAAGCTCCAATGAGGGGGGAAAAAGACCCAATGAGGGGGGAAAAAGACCCAATGAGGGGGGAAAAAGACCCAATGAGGGGGGAAAAAGACCCAATGAGGGGGGGAAAAAGACCCAATGAGGGGGGAAAAAGACCCAATGAGGGGGGAAAAAGACCCAATGAGGGGGGAAAAAGACCCAATGAGGGGGGAAAAAGACCCAATGAGGGGGGAAAAAGACCCAATGAGGGGGGAAAAGACCAATGGGGGGGGGGAAAAGACCCAATGGGGGGGGGAAAAGACCCAATGGGGGGGGGAAAAGACCCAATGGGGGGGGGAAAAGACCCAATGAGGGGGGAAAAAGACCCAATGAGGGGGGAAAAAGACCCAATGGGGGGGGGAAAAGACCCAATGGGGGGGGGAAAAGACCCAATGAGGGGGGAAAAAGACCCAATGGGGGAGAAAAAAGCCCCAATGGGGGAAAAAAGACCCAATGGGGGGGGGAAAAAGACCCAATGGGGGGGGGAAAAAGACCCAATGGGGGGGGGAAAAAGACCCAATGGGGGGGGGAAAAAGACCCAATGGGGGGGGGAAAAAGACCCAATGGGGGAGAAAAAAGCCCCAATGGGGGAGAAAAAAGCCCCAATGGGGGAAAAAAAGACCCAATGGGGGGGGGAAAAGACCCAATGGGGGGGGAAAAAGACCCAATGGGGGGGGGAAAAAGACCCAATGGGGGGGGGAAAAAGACCCAATGGGGGGAAAAAAAAGCTCCAGTGGGGGAGAAAAAAGCTCCCGTGAGGGAAAAAAGATCCAATGAGGGGAAAAAAGACCCAATGAGGGGGAAAAAGACCCAATGAGGGGGGAAAAAGACCCAGTGGGGGGGGGAAAAAGACCCAGTGGGGGGGGGGAAAAAGACCCAGTGGGGGGGGGAAAAAGACCCAGTGGGGGGGGGGAAAAAGACCCAGTGGGGGGGGGAAAAAAGACCCAGTGGGGGGGGGAAAAAGACCCAGTGGGGGGGGAAAAAGCCCCAGTGGGGGGGGAAAAAGCCCCAGTGGGGGGGGAAAAAGCCCCAGTGGGGGGGGAAAAAGCCCCAGTGGGGGGGGAAAAAGCCCCAGTGGGGGGGGAAAAAGACCCAGTGGGGGGGGAAAAAGACCCAATGGGGGGGGGAAAAAAGACCCAATGGGGGGGGAAAAAAGACCCAATGGGGGGGGGGGAAAAAAGACCCAATGAGGGGGGGAAAAGACCCAATGAGGGGGGAAAAAGACCCAATGAGGGGGGGAAAAAGACCCAATGAGGGGGGAAAAAGACCCAATGAGGGGGGGAAAAAAGACCCAATGGGGGGGGAAAAAAAACCCAATGGGGGGGGAAAAAGACCCAGTGGGGGGGGAAAAAGACCCAGTGGGGGGGGGAAAAAGCCCCAGTGGGGGGGGAAAAAGCCCCCAATGGGGGGGGAAAAAAGACCCAATGGGGGGGGAAAAAGACCCAATGGGGGGGGAAAAAGACCCAATGGGGGGGGAAAAAGACCCAATGGGGGGGGAAAAAGACCCAATGGGGGGGGAAAAAGACCCAATGGGGGGGGAAAAAAGCTCCAGTGGGGGAGAAAAAAGCCCCAACGGGGGAAAAAAGACCCAATGAGGGGAAAAAAGCCCCAATGAGGGGGGAAAAAGCCCCAATGAGGGGGGAAAAAGCCCCAATGAGGGGGGAAAAAGCCCCAATGAGGGGGGAAAAAGCCCCAATGAGGGGGGAAAAAGCCCCAATGAGGGGGGAAAAAGCCCCAATGAGGGGGGAAAAAGCCCCAATGAGGGGGGAAAAAGCCCCAATGAGGGGGAAAAAGCTCCAGTGGGAGAAAAAAAAAGCCCCAATGGGGGGAAGCAGAGCAGCCAGAGGGCACCAGGGTCTCTCCAGAGTTAATTCCCACCAGATGAACCCCTCGGAGGTTCAGCTCTGCTCCTGGCATTGTAACCCCCCCCCTGAGAAGTCCCACAGAATAAATTGGGGCCCATTCCCCCCCCCTGTCCCTGAGCAGGTTCTCACCCTCCAGTTCCGGATGCGTTTGAGCCTGTTTGGAGTCTTCTCCAGGATCTGCAGGAATTCGTGGGTCAGTTCTGCAGAGAAAAGGAAAAAAAAAAACAAAAAACAAAAAAAAAAACACCAAGCAGGAAGGTCAGAGCAGAGAGGCAGAAATCCAGCTGGGAAAATCCCTGTTTGCTGAGGAGATGGAGCCACCCCAGGGACAAGGAGACACCCAGGAATATGGAGCCACTCAGGGGACAAGGAGCCACCCAGGGGACAAGGAGCTTCTCCTGGGGACAAGGAGCTTCTCCTGGGGACAAGGAGACACCCAGGGGACAAGGAGACACCCAGGGGACAAGGAGACACCAGGGGACAAGGAGACACCCAGGGGACAAGGAGACACCCAGGAATATGGAGCCACCAAGGGGACAAGGAGCCACCAAGGGGACAAGGAGCCACCAAGGGGACAAGGAGCCACCCAGGGGACAAGGAGCTTGTCCTGAGGACAAGGAGACACCCAGGGGACATGGAGCTTCTCCTGGGGACATGGAGACACCCAGGGGACAAGGAGCTTCTCCTGGGGACAAGGAGACACCCAGGGGACAAGGAGACACCCAGGGGACAAGAAGCTTCTCCTGGGGACAAGGAGACACCCTGGGGACAAGGAGACACCCAGGGGACAAGGAGACACCCAGGGGACAAGGAGACACCCCAGGGGACAAGGAGCTTCTCCTGGGGACATGGAGACACCCAGGAATATGGAGCCACCAAGGGGACAAGGAGCCACCCAGGGGACAAGGAGCCACCCAGGGGACAAGGAGACACCCAGGGGACATGGAGCTTCTCCTGGGGACAAGGAGCCACCCAGGAATATGGAGCCACCCTGGGGACATAGAGCAACCAAGGGGACAAGGAGCCACCCAGGGGACAAGGAGCCTCTCCTGGGGACATGGAGCTTCTCCTGGGGACATGGAGCCACCCAGGGGACAAGGAGCCACCCAGGGGACAAGGAGCTTTTCCTGGGGACAAGGAGACACCCAGGAATATGGAGCCACCCCGGGGACATGGAGGCACCCTGGGGACATGGAGCTTCTCCTGGGGACAAGGAGCCACCCAGGAATATGGAGCCACCCTGGGGACATAGAGCAACCAAGGGGACAAGGAGCTTCTCCTGGGGACAAGGAGCTTCTCCTGGGGACAAGGAGACACCCAGGGGACAAGGAGACACCCAGGGGACAAGGAGACACCCAGGGGACATGGAGACACCCAGGGGACAAGGAGCCACCCTGGGGACAAGGAGCTTCTCCTGGGGACAAGGAGACACCCAGGAATATGGAGCCACCAAGGGACAAGGAGCCACCAAGGGGACAAGGAGCCACCCAGGGGACAAGGAGCCACCCAGGGGACAAGGAGCCACCCAGGGGACAAGGAGCCACCCAGGGGACAAGGAGCTTCTCCTGGGGACATGGAGACACCAAGGGGACAAGGAGCTTCTCCTGGGGACAAGGAGCCACCCTGGGGACATGGAGACACCCTGGGGACATGGAGCAACCAAGGGGACAAGGAGCCACCCAGGGGACAAGGAGCTTCTCCTGGGGACAAGGAGCTTCTCCTGGGGACAAGGGGGAGACACCAAGGGGACAAGGAGCCACCCAGGGGACAAGGAGCTTCTCCTGGGGACAAGGAGACACCCAGGGGACAAGGAGCTTCTCCTGGAAATGCTGAGAAGTGACAGCCTGAAACTCCTCTCTGTGGCAGCACAGAAGCTGCTGCTTGGCAGGCCCAGGAGTCCCAGGAGCAGAGGTGTTGAACTCCTCTGTAGGGCCCCTTTTTGGGGTGACAACCTGGTCCCCAAAACTCACCATCCAAGAGCTCCAGAGTCACAGTGCCATCAACATACTCCCACCAGTGCTTCCCATCCGTGGAGACTGGGATCTCCCAGTTGGACCATTTACAAGCCAGGTGGATGCAGACACAGGCCACGACTGGGGGGTGTACTGCAGGCTGAAGGTGGTCAAGTGCAGGCTGAGAAAAAAAAAAAAAAACAGAAAAACATCAATTCCTGAGCCCCAACTCCACCCCAAAAGGGGGATGTGGTGGGGAGAGTCCCTGGTGCCCCCACCCTGCCCAGTACAACCTGGCTGCTGGGGTGGGGGGGTCTCTATCCTGGTATCTGCCAGCCCCCACCTCTGCTCCAGCTGAGAAACTCCCCCAGGATGGAACTCAAGGAGCAAACTGTTCCCTCTTTGGCTTTTTTGGCTCTTTTCCCAAATGATTTTAAAGGCAAGTTTTGGCTGTGAGTGCCCCAGGAGCTCCTCAAAGGGAGCCCTGTGCCAATCCAATATTTTAATTAATAAACTCATTTGCATTTCTTCACCATCTTCAGGTTTACTTCAATTTTTTTTTTTCCACCAATGCAGAGAGAGAGAGATCTGGCACCTACAGCTGAAAAGTCCCACAGCATTGCAAGATAAAACAAACTTTTCTTTTATAAAATGCCTAAATCTGTCTTTTTTCCAGACACCAAGAAATCAAACCCAGGAAATTCAGAACTTTTCTCCAGTCTGCCAAGACAGGGAGAGAAATTACTCTTCTTTTTTAGATTTTTCTTATAAAAAACCATCCCAAGGGCTGACATCAGGAAAAACTGGGGACATAACACACCCAGGCCAAGTGAAAAAAAAAAAAACCACCACCACCCAGGGGCTTTTTCCATTTCCAAGATGTAGAGATGCTGTGTGCCCTCCTGTTTTCCACCCTAAATCAGCTTCTCTGGGGTACAGACTCTCTGACACACTCAGCAAGCAAAAAAATGTCCATTTTATTTCCTTTTTGGTCTAGTTTGGGTTGTTTTTTTTTTTAGCAGCAGTGAAGTTCCTGAGGCTCCCACCTGCCTCACTCCTATGGCTGATTTTGCAGCTGCTTTAGGTGGGCAGGGAGCAGGAGAAAGGATTCTTGTTCTTTCTGCCCCAAAGATACCCAAAGATACCCCAGAGCAGCAAATCCAGAGGAAAAAACCCAAAAAAACCCCAAAGTAGGAATTGTAAAATAAGAACCTGTTGGTAGCCATGAAATAGGAAGTCTGAGCCAAGTCCTTGCTGGCTGAAAAGAGAAAAAGGAAGAAGCTGGGTGTTAGGCTGCACATCCTGAGGAAAGTTCTTCCATCCCAGTGCAAGAACCACGGAGCTCTCTGCCAGGCAGGAGCCAGGAAGAAGGAATTTGGGAAGTGCTGCAGGTGGGGGAGCTCTGCCTGGCTCAGCAGAGCCACGATGCTGGGGAAAGGGGGGTGTGGGGGGAGAGAGTGGGGTTTAAATCCCCTCCAGCTGCCTCCTGCTGGATGTTTTTGTATCCTGGTTCTTTCAGGAGGTTTGTGGGCCAGCCCAAGCTCAGCACCACCACCACCACCCCACCTCAGAGCTGAGGGGACCCCAGGAGGAGAAGCCAGGAGCCATCCCTCACCTCGCACGAGCTGGGTGCACTTCACCACGTGGGTGTGAGGGTGGTCGATGGTGATCTCAAAACCTGGGAGGAGACAGACAAAGGGGCCATCAGCCAGGCAGCAGCACAGCTCCCTGCCCAGCTCCTGCTCCCAAGGAGGGGGAAAAAAAAAATTTAAAATGTAAAAAAAGAAAAAAAAAGAAAAAAAAAAAAAAACGCCTTTCCCCCGTTTCCTTCCTCCAGCCCCTGATCTGCTGGGAGGGATCTGGAGGAGCTCGTTTGAAGGAGTCCAAAATTTCTCCACTTTGAAAAGCTCCAAGTCACTCAGCTGCTGCTGCCAAAGCTCTGGGTGCCTCCCCTGCTTGGAAAAAAAAAAAAAACTCCCTGCAAACCAAACCAAACCTCCCTGAAAACCAAAACTCCCTGCACACCAAACCTCCCTGAAAACCAAACCAAACCTCCTTGCAAACCAACCAAAACTCCCTGCAACCAAACCAAACTCCCTGCAAACCAAACCAAAACTCCCTGAATACCAAAACTCCCTGCAAACCAAACCAAAACTCCCTGCAAACCAAAACTCCCTGCAAACCAAAACTCCCTGCAAACCAAAACTCCCTGCAAACCAAAACTCCCTGCAAACCAAAACTCCCTGAAAACCAAACCAAAACTCCCTGAAAACCAAACCAAAACTCCCTGCAAACCAAACCAAACCTCCCTGAAAACCAAACCTCCCTGAAAACCAAACCAAACCTCCCTGAAAACCAAACCTCCCTGAAAACCAAAACTCCCTGCAAACCAAACTCCCTGCAAACCAAAACTCCCTGCAAACCAAAACTCCCTGCAAACCAAACTCCCTGCAAACCAAAACTCCCTGCAAACCAAAACTCCCTGCAAACCAAAACTCCCTGAAAACCAAAACTCCCCTGCAAACCAAAACTCCCTGAAAACCAAAACTCCCTGAAAACCAAAACTCCCTGAAAACCAAAACTCCCTGAAAACCAAAACTCCCTGAAAACCAAAACTCCCTGAAAACCAAAACTCCCTGAAAACCAAAACTCCCTGAAAACCAAAACTCCCTGAAAACCAAAACTCCCTGAAAACCAAACCAAACCTCCCTGCAAACCCAAACCAAAATTCCCTGCAAACCAAACCAAAACTCCCTGAAAACCAAACCAAACCTCCTTGCAAACCAAACTAAACCTCCCTGAAAACCAAAACTCCCTGCAAACCAAACCAAAACTCCCTGCAAACCAAACCAAACCTCCCTGCAAACCAAACCAAACCTCCCTGCAAATCAAACCAAAACTCCCTGCAAACCAAACCAAAACTCCCTGCAAACCAAACCAAACCAAACCAAACCAAACTAGGAAGGGTTTCTTTTCAAAAGAGCAGGACAAAAGCTCTGCCAGCAGCTGGGAGGAAGGAGAAGACAATGGCATCTGCTGAAAGGAATTTTTGTCACCCAGAAAGCTAAAAGGAAGCAGATTTCTTCCCTTTGAAGGAGCCTGAGCCTCAGCCTCCCTTTGGTTTCCTCCTCACTTTGGGCATTGTTGTTGGGGAGGCAAAACCCAACCCTCAGCTCAGTCCATGTGGGCAACAGATTTGGGTTCCCTCCCCTGCAGAACCTTCCAGAAGAACCAAGGGGACTGGAAAAGCCCAGAGCTGGGGGACCCACGGGGTGTCCTCCCCTCCTGGCCCCTCCTGAGGGGTGGTGAGGGGGGGCTGAGCTTTTTGGAGGGGGAAAATGAACTTTAAAATCTGCCTCTGAGAAGGGAGAGATGGAGGAACCCCAGACTGGGACATTTTAGAGACACTGGAGCCACAGCCCTAAAGTGGGCTCCAGCTTCCACTTTAAAAAAAAAAAAAAACCTTCAAATCCTAAAGTTTATTTGAGCTGGTTTATTTTTAAATGGTTTTTTTTTTTTCATTATCTTAAAACTCTTTTGAAATTATTCTTTTAATTTTCATTGTTTTAAAAATTACTGTTAGGTCATTCTAAATTAATTTTTATTTAAAAGTGCTTCTCATTTTTAATTTAAAAAACTTTTAAGGCCATTTAATTCATTCATTCATTTTCAAATTTGTTCTTTAATTCATTCCTAAATTGATTTTAAAATTAACTTTTAAGTCCACTTCTATTCCTTCTTTCACTCCTTCTTTTATTACTCCTTCTTTTACCCCTTCTTTTTCTCCTTCTTTTACCCCTTCTTTTTCTCCTTCTTTTACCCCTTCTTTTTCTCCTTCTTTTACCTCTTCTTTTTCTCCTTCTTTTACCCCTTCTTTTTCTCCTTCTTTTACCCCTTCTTTTTCTCCTTCTTTTACCCCTTCTTTTTCTCCTTCTTTTACCCCTTCTTTTTCTCCTTCTTTTACCCCTTCTTTTTCTCCTTCTTTTACCCTTCTTTTACTCCTTCTTTTACCCCTTCTTTTTCCCCTTCTTTTTCCCCTTCTTTTTCCCCTTCTTTTTCCCCTTCTTTTTCTCCTTCTTTTACCCCTTCTTTTTCTCCTTCTTCTATTCCTCCTTAAATTTATTTTAAAATTAACTTTTAAATCCACTCTTATTCCTCCCTTTATTCCTCCTTTAAATCCACTTTTAGCTTTTTTCCTTATCCTGCTTATTTTTTCCCCCCTCACATCCATCTGACTGAAACCTCAAAACTTCCAGCCCCACTTTTTAACAGAGACTTCTGTTTCCAAACCAGGGAACAGAGCATCCTCCAGAGCACTGAACCAAAAACCTCTTGGAAATTTGGGAAGGATTGGGGGGGGGGGGGGAGGAACATTTTGATGTTTGGGGTTTGATTGATGAGCACTGAACCAAACCTGAAAAAAAACCACGACCAGGGATTAAAAAAAAAAAAACTGGGGTTAAAAATTAAGTTCCCTGGGCTCTTTTTTTTGCTCTCTGCAGCTGGGGAGAAACTTTGGGGGAACTCAGGCTCTGGGGGACCCTCCTGGCTCTGGGGGGGGTGGCAGCCCGGCCGCTTGGAGAAACTTACCCAGGGTCTGCAGTATTATGCTCTCTAGAATGACCAGGTCTTGGGCTTGCTGGAGGTAAGCCTGGGGTTGAGAGGACAAATTATTCAGGGTGAGGAACTCTAGAGAAAGCCTGCACAGCTTTTTTCCTAAGCCCTTTTTGAAAAGTTTTTCAAAGAGGCAAAAAAAAAAAAAACGGCGAAGAAAAAAAAAAAAAGCGAAAGGAAAAGTCTCAGCTGGGCTGGAAAAAAGGGGGAGCAGAGCTCAGGGTTGCTCCCTCAGAAAGCAATCAGCTGTTTTTTTTAAAAATGATCCTTCTTTTCCTTGAGGTTTTCCTGGCTGGAGCTGCCCCTGTGCAGCTGAGCTGGGGAAAAGGGGAAAAAACTTCACCCAGCAGACCCAAAAGCCCAAGTTTTGCCACCACCTCCTGCTCAGCCACTGCCACCAACCACACCCAGCTCAGCAGCTTTTGGGTGTTCCAGGCACCCATCAGCAAGCCCTGAGTCACCTTCCCAGCAGAGAGGGCCAGATGAGAGGCTGGCACCCTGTGGGAAAAAGGAAAAACCTCCTCCTGGACAGGGAAGTTGTCCCTGCCCATCCCCTGGAGCGTGGATCCCCCCCTCTCCCCAAATTTCTGGGGTGCTGGAGCACACCCCTCTCCTCAGGTCTCCATTCCCAGGGTTTCCACCTCTCCACTCACCTCACTTTTGGTCTCCAGGGGTGTTTCCAGGGGTGCAGGCAGGCATGGGCCACCTTAATCACATGCTCCAGCTTGCGGGGCTGCTCCTCCACCTTGGCTGCCAGGAACAGAGCTGCTGGCACCACTGACTGCAGAGAGGAAAACAAACAAACCCCCCCCAAAACCCTTTTATTGACTTTTTAAAGTCACCGAGTTCAAAATTCAAACAAACACATCCCAGCTCGTTCTCCCAGGGAAAACACCTCCTCCTTTAATGCAGGAAAAAGGCCCCTTGGGACCACCAGCACCTCCAAACCACCCTTCCCCAAACCCCTCCCCCGGGTTTTTCCTCCCCTTTCCGAGTCAGCAGCAGAGCTGGGGGGGTCCCGGTGCCCCCCACCCCCTCCCCAGGCCCCAGCAGACTCACATTCCTGTGGAACTGGGTGAAGGACTGCACCATGTAGAAGCGGTGCATGTAGACGATGGCCGTGTTGATGGTCAGCTGGGAGCTGATGGGCTCGTTAAGGGAAAACAAAACCCCCGAGCAGCCTCCTCGGCTCTCCCACAGCCCCCTGGTACCGGCCCGGGTTCTCCCGGCTGCCCACACGCACCCGGTTCCCGGCAACCGGCCCGGGTTGGGTTCAATCCGCTCTCGGCCTCCCTCTCCGCGCTCCTAACGCGGGCCGGGCTCTCCCCACGACCGCCCTCACTCACCCCGTGGCCCGGCTCGCTTCTCCCTCGCCCCAAACCAGGCCCGGTTCGGTTCTCCCTCCCCCCAACCCCAACCCTCCTCTCTCCGCACCCCTCACTCTCCCCTCGGCCTCTCCGCGCTCCCTTCTCCCCCTTCCCAGCCAGGCCTCGGCCTTCCCCTTCCCCGTTCCCCAAACCCTCCCTGCTCTCCCCGCACCCCCTTCCCCGCAGCTCTCCTCACTCCATAACCCCTCCCGAACCCTCTCCCCGAACCTTCCTCCCGAACCTCGGGCCCAATTCTCCCCCTTCCTCCCCTCCCCCCCCCCCCCCCCCTCTCCCTCCTCAACTCAAGCGGAGGCCTCGCGGCCTAGCCCGGCCGGATACACGTTGAGCCGCTGCCCCATGTCCTGCAGCAGGTTCGCCGCTTGTTGCCGGTACGAAAGTTCTTTGTCGGGGTCGAGCCCGGCGCGGCGAGAAGGGCTCCGGTCCAGTTGCTCCCGGCTGAAGTACCAGCGCCTCCCCGCCGCCCCGCCGGCCCCTCCGCCCGCCGAGGCCTCCATGGCGGTCTGCGCCCCGCGCGCGCACGCACGCCCCGACGTCAGCGCGCACGCACGCACGCCGTGACGTCAGCGGTTGCTAGGGAGAAATTCGCCCCCTTCCCAGCAGCCACCGCGGTTACCTCAGCGCCTTTCCCGCCCTCCCCACCTCAGGCGTTCGTTCGGTTCTGTTCTGTTCCCCCCCCCTCCACTTCGGTTCGGTTCTGTTTTCCCCCCCCCTCCGCCTCGGTTCCGATTCTCCAACCCCCCCCCCCGCGGTTTCGGTTCTCCTCCCCCCACAGGCCAGGCCACAGCTCGTATCCAAAGTGTTTTATATATAATTTATCTGTACACACCATGGACAAAGTACCTCAGGTCAGTGCTGAGGGGGGAAAAAAAAAAAATGGGGGTGTCCCCACCACCTCCTCCTTTCCCCGGGCTGAACTCTTCTCCTCCCCCTCCCCCCCCCCCCCCAACTGCCCGACCCCCCAAAAAAAAAGTCACTTCATTTTTTTTTGTTTTTTTGCATTTAAAAGGAGGGGGGGGATGATAACACGCCCCCCCCTCCCCACCGCAGCCCCTCAGGAGGGGTCGGGACCCCCGGGATGGTTGAGGGGGGCTGAGGGGGGGGGCTGTGAAGGTGCTTTGCCTGCACACCCCCCACACCCCCCCCCGGCACTTTAATTTGGCACATGGAGGGGGGGGGGGAGACCCCCACCCCCAAACACCCCCCTTCCCCCCCCCCCCCTGG
>NW_027285954.1:0-52078 GCF_036169615.1 Heliangelus exortis | reverse complement strand
TAATGTTTTGAATGGGTCCAGATGAGTTTTAGTTAATGTTTGAATGGGTCCAGGGTGGGGTTTAATAGGCAAAAATAAATTTTAAATAAGGTTTTAATGCATCAGGATCCATTTTATTACATTTTAATGGCTCTGGGGGGTTTTAATTAAAGTCTGATCAGGCCTGGGGGGTTTTAATTAACACTTTAATGACTCTGAGGGTTTTGAGGGGGGGGTTTAAGGAAGGGTTTGAGGAAGAGCAGCAGCTTCAAGGTTGGGGGGCTAAAATCAAGATTTTTAAGGAGTTTTGGAGAGAGGAAGTGGCTCACAGGGGGTTTAAGGGATAAAAATTTGGGGGGGGGGGTTAATTAATGTTTAATATTAATTTTTAATTAATGTTTGAATAGGTGTAGGTGGGGTTTTAATTAATGTTTGAATGGGTCCAGGGGGGGGTTTAATGGGTGAGAATAAATTTTAATTAAGTTTTAAGCATCAGGGTCCATCTAGATTAAATTTTAAATGGGTCTGGGGGTTTTTTATTAAAGTCTGATCAGGCCTGGGGGGTTTTAATTAACACTTAATGACTCTGAGGGATTGGGGAGGGGTTTTAAGGGAAGGTTTGAGGAAGAGCAGCAGCTCAGGGTGGGGGCTAAAAGCAAGATTTTTAAGGAGTTTTGGAGAGAAGTGGCTCACAGGGGGTTTAAGGGAGTAAAAATTTTGGGGGGGGGGGGTTAATTAATGATTAAAATTAGTTTTTAATTAATGTTTGAATGGGTCCAGGGGGGTTTTAATAGGCAAAAATAAATTTTAAATAAGGTTTTAATGCATCAGGATCCATTTAATTACATTTTAATGACTCTGGGGGGTTTTAATTAAAGTCCTGATCAGGCCTGGGAGGATTTGGGGGGGTTTTAATTAACACTTTAATGACTCTGAGGTTTGGGGAGGGGTTTAAGGAAGGTTTGAGGAAGAGCAGCAGCTCAGGGTGGGGCTAAAATCAAGATTTTTAAGGATTTTTGGAGAGAGGAAGTGGCTCACAGGGGGTTTAAGGGATAAAAATTTGGGGGGGGGGTTAATTAATGTTTAATATTAATTTTTAATTAATGTTTGAATGGGTCCAGGTGGGCTTTAATGGGTGAGAATAAGTTTTAATTAAGACTTGATTCCATCAGGGTCCATTTAAATTAAATTTTAAATGGGTCTGGGGGTTTTAATTAAAGTCTGATCAGGCCTGGGGGGGGGTTTAATTAACACTTTAATGACTCTGAGGGATTGGGGAGGGGTTTAAGGAAGGTTTGAGGAAGAGCAGCAGCTCAGGGTGGGGCTAAAATCAAGATTTTAAGGAGTTTTGGAGAGAGGAAGTGGCTCACAGGGGGCTTAAGGGATAAAAATTTGGGGGGGGGTTAATTAATGTTTAATATTAATTTTTAATTAATGTTTGAATGGGTGCAGGTGAAAATATACAGGGGAAAATAAATTTTAATTAAGGTTTTTAAGCATCAGGGTCCATCTAAATTAAATTTTAAATGGGTCTGGGGGTTTTTAATTAAAGTCTGATCAGGGCCTGGGGGGGTTTTAATTAACACTTTAATGACTCTGAGGGTTTTGGGGGGGGTTTAAGGAAGGTTTGAGGAAGAGCAGCAGCTCAGGGTGGGGCTAAAATCAAGATTTTAAGGAGTTTTGGAGAGAGGAAGTGGCTCACAGGGGGTTTTAGGGAATAAAAATTTGGGGGGGGTTAATTAATGTTTAATATTAATTTTTAATTAATGTTTGAATGGGTCCAGGGGGGTTTTAATAGGCAAAAATAAATTTTAAATAAGGTTTTAATGCATCAGGATCCATTTAATTACATTTTAATGGCTCTGGGGGGTTTTAATTAAAGTCTGATCAGGCCTGGGAGGATTTGGGGGGGTTTTAATTAACACTTTAATGACTGAGGGTTTGGGGGGGGTTTAAGGAAGGTTTGAGGAAGAGCAGCAGCTCAGGGTGGGGCTAAAATCAAGATTTTAAGGAGTTTTGGAGAGAGGAAGTGGCTCACAGGGGGTTTAAGGGATAAAAATTTTGGGGGGGGGTTAATTAATGCTTAAAATTAGTTTTTAATTAACGTTTGAATGGGTCCAGGGGGGTTTTAATTAATGTTTGAATGGGTCCAGGGAGGTTTTAATAGGCAAAAAATAAATTTTAAATAAGGTTTTAATGCATCAGGGTCCATTTAAATTAAATTTTAAATGGGTCTGGGGGGTTTTAATTAAAGTCTGATCAGGCCTGGGGGGGTTTTAATTAACACTTTAATGACTCTGAGGGTCTTGGGGGGGTTTAAGGAAGGTTTGATGAAGAGCAGCAGCTCAGGGTGGGGCTAAAATCAAGATTTTAAGGAGTTTTGGAGAGAGGAAGTGGCTCACAGGGGGTTCAAGGGATAAAAATTTGGGGGGGGTTAATTAATCTTTAATATTAGTTTTTAATTAATGTTTGAATGGGTCCAGGGTGAGTTTTAATTAATGTTTTGAATGGGTCCAGGGGGGGTTTAATGGGTGAGAGTAAATTTTAATGAAGTTTTTAAGCAATTTAAATTAAATTAAATTTTTATTGAGTCTGGGGGTTTTTAATTAAAGTCTGATCAGGCTTGGGGGGTTTTAATTAACACTTTAATGACTCTGAGAGTTTTGGGGGGGTTTTAAGGAAGGTCTGAATGTGCCTGGGAGGTCGGGGTGGGTTTTAATTCAGATTTTAAAGGTCCTGAGAGGTCACAGGGGGGGTTTTAACCACTCTTAGAATAATTTGGGGGGGGTAAATGAGATTTTAATGGGTCTGGGGGTTAAATTAATGCCTTAAAAAAAGGTTTTAATTACCTCTTGCTCCACGTACTGCAGGAGCTCAGTCCAGGCAGTGAAGTCGTGGGGGTTGCTTCGTGCTGCTTGCCAAAGCTTCTCAAACTCGGGGGGGTAGGTGAGGGGGGGCTCCTCAGGAGGGGGCTCGGGGTCCCTGGGGGGTGGGGGGTCCTCAGGAGCAGCTGGGGGGGGCTCCTCAGGCTCTGGGGGGGCCACGGCACCGTTGCAGCCCTGGGGGATGGGAGGTGGGGGGGGGCAGCGGGAGCCTCCGGAGGGGGGGCAGGGGGAGGGGGTTCTGCCCTTGGGGCTGAAGGGGGGTGGGGGGGGAGGGAAATTTTGGGGTTAAAAATAAGGGGGGGGGTCACAGGGACCTCAGTGGGTGCCCTGGTGGCCCCCCCCCTCCCTCCCTGTCACCCCTTGACCCCCCCCTTTCAGCTCCATTCTCAGCTTCGTCCCCATCGATCCCGATAGTTCCCCCCCCCAAAAAAAGCCCCAGGCACCCCCTCACCCCCCCCTTTTCCTCCAAAAGGCCCAAATTTTCCCCATAATTCCCCCTAAATAAAATCCCAGGCACCCCCTCATCCCCCCCATTTCACATTTTTCCCCCAAAAGTCCCAAATCTGCCCAATAACCCCCCCCAAATAAAATCCCAGACACCCCCCGTTTTACATTTTTCCCCCAAAAGTCCCAAATCTGCCCAAAAATTCCCCCTAAATAAAATCCCAGACACCCCCATTCTACCTTTTTCCCCTAAAAATCCCAAATCTGCCCAATAACCCCCCCCAAATAAAATCCCAGACACCCCCATTTTACATTTTCCCCCCAAAAGTCCCAAATCTCAATAATTCCCCCTAAATAAAGTCCCAGACCCCCCCATTCCAGACTTTCCCCCCAAAACTCCCAAATAATCCCCCCCAAATAAAGTCCCAGACCCCCCCTCATCCCCCCCATTCCAGATTTTCCCCCCAAAAACTCCCAAATAATCCCCCCCAAATAAAGTTCCAGACACCCCTCATCCCCCCATTCCACATTTTTCCCCCAAAAGTCCCAAATCTGCCCAAAAATTCCCCCTAAATAAAATCCCAGACACCCCCATTCTACCTTTTTCCCCTAAAAATCCCAAACCTGCCCAATAATCCCCCCCAAATAAAGTCCCAGACACCCCCTTATCCTCCCCATTCCATCTTTTTCCTCCAAAACTCCCAAATCTGCCCCAAACTCCCCCCTAAATAAAACCCCAGAAGCCCCCTCATCCCCCCCTTTCCCATTTTTCCTTAAAAAAGCCCCAAATCTGCCCAAAAACTCCTCCCTAAAAGTCCCAGACACCCCCATTTCACATTTTTCCCCCAAAAGTCCTAAATCTGCCCCAAACTCCCCCTAAATAAAATCCCAGACACCCCCATTCTACCTTTTTCGCCTAAAAATCCCAAATCTGCCCCAAAACCCCCCTCAAATAAAATCCCAGACACCCCCATTCTACCTTTTTTCCTCCAAAAGTCCCAAATCTGCCCCAAAAACCCCCCTCAAATAAAGTCCCAGACACCCCCATTCGACCTTTTCCCCCCCAAAACTCCCAAATCTGCCCAAAAACTCCCCCCAAATAAAGTCCCAGACACCCCCCCCTTTTCCATTTTTCCTTAAAAAAGTCCCAAATCTGCCCCAAAACTCCCCCAAATAAAATCCCAGACACCCCCATTCTACCTTTTTCCTCCAAAACTCCCAAATCTGCCCCCAAAACCCCCCTCAAATAAAATCCCAGACACCCCCATTCCACATTTTTCCCCCCAAAGCTCCCAAATCTCCCCAATAACCCCCCCTAAATAAATCAAAGGACTCAATAAAGCCCCCGAGCTGCCCCACAGCCCCTCTCTGCCCCCATTAAACCCCTTTTTGCCCCCAGAATGGCCCAGCCCTGCCTCACAGCCCCCCCTCAAATCCCTTAACGCTCCCCCCCAAGCCCCCCCACCCCTTCCCAACCCCCCCCATCCTCCCCCTCTCACCCTCCGGCTCCCCGGGGGTTCCGGTGCCGCCGTCCTCCGCCGCCCCCCAAGGCCCCTTCGGCCCCAGCGCGGCCCGGGCTGCCCGAGGCCTCCGGACCCTCGGCCGCCATTTCGCCTCCAACCCTGAGGCGCCGGAGACCCGGATGAGGAAACCAGCGAGGAGCGGGAAAGCTGCGCCAGAGCGGCTCCAGGGGCGGAAGTAGCGGCCCGCAGCGCCCCCTAGCGCACGGGAGGTAGCGCTGTGAGCATCGAGACGCGGAAGCGGGGCTGGGGACTTCCGGTTTCTCGCCTATCACCATGGAGACGAAGGGGAAGAGAGGCCAGAGCGGCCTTGAAGGAGGGAACGGCGGCCATTTTTACTGCGATTTTTATTCTGCAGTATTTACAACGGAGCTATTAAAACTTTATACATTATTTACAACTTAAATAAATCCTCCGACGCTGACACCCACCCGAAAAAGAAAAGGTTTTGGGGTGAAAAAGACCAAGTTTGGTGTCAAGTTGGCTTGACTCTGCATCTTCCTTCCCTGCCCCACCCCGAAAAGAAGGAAATTTGGAAGAATCGACCAAAAAAAAAAAAAACCCAACCAACCAACCAGAAAAATCCAACGTGAAACTGAAGCACAAAAATTCAACATTTTGCCTGAAAATGGCCCAAAAAACACCCAACTGGGGGAAAAACAACTCCACAAAGAGGCCCGGTGACGTTTGCCCCTCACCGATTGGTCTTCCTCCCGTAATCACTTGGGTTTGGGCCAACCAGAACCCAACTTTTTGGGGTTCTGGTTGCCCCAAACCCAAGGCCTGGAGAGGGAAATGTGCCTCGTTCCCAAAAAACCACCATTTCCCCCCAAAAAAACCAAGAGGCCGTTGGCTCTTTGGGTTCCAACGCCGCCATTTCCCACCTGGGATTGGATTCCCTGAGAGGTTTCGGATCCGTCAGGCACTGAGGAGCCCCGGGAGAAGAAAGGGGGTGGGAAAGGGGGGAGGTTCCGGAGCCTCCCGGCACCTTCGGAACCGGTTCCGCGGCGCCATTTTGGGTTCGGGGGGGGCACCCGGCTGCCCCACGTTGGCCCCCTGGGGGTATTTTGGGGTGGGAAGTGGCTTTCTGAGGGGAGGACTAGTTAATACTGTTAACCAGCTAGTTTGCTAAGGAAGGGGGGGGTGGGAAATTCCCAAAATTCCCGGGGAAAATTCCCAACTTGAAGTGGAGGTGGGTTTGGCCGCCATGATGGCGTCGGTGACATGGCCCGGGGAAGGTTTTGGGTGGAAAAGAGGGGATTTTGAGCAATGTCAAGGGGTGTTTGCTCACCCATCCCAAAGTGGGGGTGGTCGCCCCCCCAACCACCATCTCCAAACCCCACCCCAGGACCTGCCTGGAGAGGGGGAAGAGAATTGGGGTGAAACCCAGGAGAAACGGGGCAAAAAAAACCCAAAAAAGGCTCAAGAAACACAGCTCTTGGCCACCAAAAAACTCCAAAAAGGTTTAGAGAGGTAACCAGGAACGGGGGTGGAAGCTGGAAGGGGTTTTGGTGGAAAAAAACTTAAATCAAGGAAAAGGCCCCACCCGAGGGTCGGGAGCACCCGAGGGGTTTCGGTGCCCCCCGGGGGGGTCATTGGGGGGAGGGGGTCCCCAATTTTTGGAGGCGGCGGCGCCGCAGCTCGGCCGTGTCGGGTTCCTCTGGGGAGGAGGAGCCTTCAGCACCCCCCGTGGCCTCCTCTTCCTCCTTTTTCTCCTCCTCCACCTCCTTCTTCTCCTCTTCCGGGGTGGCCAAGGCCTCGGCGCCCGCCGGCGCGGGGGATTCTGGGAAGGAGAAAAGTTCAGTACTGGGGAGGAGGCAACGATCCCAGTTTGAACTGGGAGGAAGCCCCGGGAGGGGGGCTGCCCCCTGGGTGCACCCCCAGGGGCCTGGGGAGTCCCCAAGCCCTGGAGATCCCAAGCCCTGGAGATCCCAACTCCTGGAGATCCCAACCCCTGGAGATCCCAACCCCTGGAGATCCCAACCCCTGGAGATCCCCAACCCCTGGAGATCCCAACACTTGGAGATCCCCAACCCCTGGAGATCCCCAACACTTGGAGATCCCAACCCCTGGAGATCCCCAACCCTTGGAGATCCCAAGCCCTGGAGATCCCGACCCCTGGAGATCCCAACACTTGGAGATCCCCAACCCCTGGAGATCCCCAACACTTGGAGATCCCCAACCCCTGGAGATCCCCAACCCCTGGAGATCCCCAACCCCTGGAGATCCCCAACCCCTGGAGATCCCAACCCTTGGAGATCCCAACCCTTGGAGATCCCAACCCCTGGAGATCCCAACCCCTGGAGATCCCAACCCTTGGAGATGCCAAGCCCTGGAGATGCCAAGCCCTGGAGATCCCAAGCCCTGGAGATCCCCAACCTTTGGAGATCCCAACCCCTGGAGATCCCAACCCCTGGAGATCCCAACCCTTGGAGATCCCAACCCCTGGAGATCCCAACCCCTGGAGATCCCAACCCTGGAGGTCCCAACCCCTGGAGATCCCAACCCTTGGAGGTCCCAACCCCTGGAGATCCCAAACCTTGGAGGCCCCCAACTCTTAGAGATCCCCAACCCCTGGAGATCCCAACCCCTGGGAGATCCCAACCCTGGAGGTCCCAACCCGCCAAAGTCCCCAACTCCTGGAGGTCCCAACCCCTGGGAGGTCCCCAACCCCCAAAGGTCCCCAAGCCCTGGAGATCCCCAACCCCTGGAGATCCCCAACCCCCCAAGGTCCCAACCCTTGGAGATCCCAACCCTTGGAGATCCCAACCCCTGGAGATCCCAACCCCTGGAGATCCCAACCCCTGGAGATCCCCAACCCCTGGAGATCCCAACCCTTGGAGATCCCAACCCCTGGAGATCCCCAACCCTTGGAGATCCCAACCCCTGGAGGTCCCCAACCCTTGGAGATCCCAACCCTTGGAGATCCCAACCCCTGGAGATCGCAACCCTTGGAGATCCCAACCCCTGGAGATCCCAACCCCTGGAGATCCCAACCCCTGGAGATCCCCAACCCCTGGAGATCGCAACCCTTGGAGATCCCAACCCCTGGAGATCCCCAACCTTTGGAGATCCCAACCCTTGGAGATCCCAACCCTGGAGGTCCCAACCTGCCAAAGTCCCCAACTCCTGGAGATCCCCAACCCCTGGAGATCCCCAACCCTTGGAGATCCCAACCCCTGGAGATCCCAAGCCCTGGAGATCCCAACCCTTGGAGATCCCTAACCCTTGGAGATCCCCAATCCCCCAAGGTCCCAACCCTTGGAGATCCCAACCCCTGGAGATCCCAACCCCTGGAGATCCCAACCACTGGGAGGTCCCAACCCTGGAGGTCCCCAACCCCTGGAGATCCCAACCCCCAAAGGTCCTCAACCCCTGGGAGATCCCAACCCCTGGAGATCCCAACCCTTGGGAGGTCCCCAACCCCCAAAGGTCCCCAACCCCCAAAGGTCCCCAATCGCTCGACGTCCCCAACCCTTGGACATTCCAATCCCTGGAAATCCCAATCCCTGGAAATCCCAACCCCTGGAAATCCCAACCCCTGGAAATCCCAATCCCTGGAGGTCCCTCCCTCCCTCCCTCACCGGTGGTGGCCGTGGTGCTGGTGCTGGGCTCGGGGCTGTTGGGTGAGTGGGGGGCGTTGGGCTCCTCAGGGGGGGGAGCCTGGGGGGGTCTGGGGTGAGGAGCTGGACTGGGGGACCTAGGAGGGACTCTGGTCAATTGCAGGGGAAAAAAAAAAAAACCCAAACCAAAAAAACCCAAAATGAAACAAAAAACCCAAACCAAAAAAACCCCAAACCAAAAAAAACCCCAAACCAAAAAAACCCCAAACCAAAAAAACCCCAAACCAAAAAAAACCCAAACCAAAAAAAAAAACCCCAAACCAAAAAAAAAAAACCCCAAACCAAAAAAAACCCAAACAAAAAAAACCCAAACCAAAAAAAACCCAAACCAAAAAAACCTCAAACCAAAAAAAACCCAAACCAAAAAAAACCCAAAATGAAACAAAAAACCCAAACAAAAAAAACCCCAAACCAAAAAAACCTCAAACAAAAAAAACCTCAAACAAAAAAAAACTCAAACAAAAAAAACCTCAAACAAAAAAAACCTCAAACAAAAAAAACCCAAACCAAAAAAAAACCCAAACCAAAAAAAAACCCAAACCAAAAAAAAACCCAAACCAAAAAAAAACCCAAACCAAAAAAAAACCCAAACCAAAAAAAAACCCAAACCAAAAAAAAACCCAAACCAAAAAAAAAAACCAAACCAAAAAAAAACCCAAACCAAAAAAAAAACCCAAACCAAAAAAAACCCAAACCAAAAAAAACCCAAACCAAAAAAAAACCCAAACCAAAAAAAACCAAAAAAACCCAAACCAAAAAAAACCAAAACCAAAAAAAACCCAAACCAAAAAAAGACCCAAACCAAAAAAAACCCCAAACCAAAAAAACCCAAACCAAAAAAAACCCAAACCAAAAAAAACCCAAACCAAAAAAAACCCAAACCAAAAAAAACCCAAACCAAAAAAACCTCAAACCAAAAAAAACAACACAAAAAACGCCCAACACAAAAACCCCCAACACAAAAAAAACCCCAACACAAAAAAACCCAAAACAACACAAAAAACCAACCAAAAGTACCAAAACAAAAAACCCACCAAAATAAAAACCCTAAACAAAAAATCCAAATCAAGAAAAAACAACACAAAAAACCCAACACAAAAAAACACCAAAAAATCCCCAACCCAAACAAACCAAACACCAAAAACCGGCCAAACCAAAAACCCAACCAAACCAAAAACCCAACCAACCCAAAAACCCAACCAACCCAAAAACCCAACCAAACCAAAAACCCAACCAAACCAAAAACCCAACCAAACCAAAAACCCAACCAAACCAAAAACCCAACCAAACCAAAAACCCAACCAAACCAAAAACCCAACCAAACCAAAAACCCAACCAAACCAAAAACCCAACCAAACCAAAACCCAACCAACCCAAAACCCAACCAACCCAAAACCCAACCAACCCAGAAAAAACCACCCAATCCAGAAAAAAACAACCCAGAAAAAACCAAACCAAAAAGAACCAAAGCAAAAAAAACCAAACAAAAAAACAGCCAGCAAAAAACCCCAAACCAAACCAAAACCCACCAAACCAAAACCTACCAAACCAAAACCCACCAAACCAAAAAAAACAAAGCAAAACCAAACCAAAAAAAACCAAACAAAAAAAAACAAACAAAAAAAACCCAAACAAAAAAATCAAACCAAAAAAAAACCCAAGCAAAAAACCCAAACAACCAGCAAAAAACCCCAAACCAAACCAAACCCCAAACCAAACCAAACCCCAAACCAAACCAAACCCCAAACCAAACCAAACCCCAAACCAAACCAAACCCCAAACCAAACCAAACCCCAAACCAAACCAAACCCCAAACCAAAACCCAAACCAAACCCCAAACCAAACCCCAAACCAAACCCCAAACCAAACCAAACCCCAAGCCAAACCCCAAAAAACCAAACCCCAAAAAACCAAACCCCCAAAAAAACCAAACCAAAAAAAACCAAACCAAAAAAAACCAAACCAAAAAAAACCAAACCAAAAAAAACCAAACCAAAAAAAACCAAACCAAAAAAAACCAAACCAAAAAAAACCAAACCAAAAAAACCCAAACCAAAAAAAACCAAACCAAAAAAAACCCAAACCAAAAAAAACCCAAACCAAAAAAAACCCAAACCAAAAAAAAACCCAAACCAAAAAAACCCCCCAAAAAAAATCAAACCAAAAAAAACCCAAACAAAAAACCCAAACAACCAGCAAAAAACCCCAAACCAAACCCCACCAACCCAAAAAAAAACCAAACCAAAAAAACCCAGAACAATAAATCCAAAAAACCCAAACAAAAAAAAAAAAAACCCAAACCAAAATAAACAAAACCCCCAAAAGGGTGATTTTTGTGGGGTTCCTGTCAGGTTTTCCCTCACCTGAGGCTGGCCAGCACTGTCAGGTACTGGCTGATCTGCAACATGGCGGCGTCCAGCAGGATGTTGATGTTCTGCAGACACTGCAGCCTGGCCTCCAGGTGCTGCCTCTCCTGGCCCTCCATGGCACGCTGCTCCTCCTCCGTCAGCCCAAAAAATCCATCCGGAGGCATCGGCATGGGGGGAAATCCTGTGGGAAGAGAAGGGAAGTCAAGGAGAGGCACCGGGATTCCGAGTCTGAGGTAACCCAAGATGGCGCCGGAGGCGGCACTCGGGGTGACGCAGGGGTTGGGTCCCACAGGGGGAGCTCCTTGGTGTCTGCTCTGGGATAAATCCCAGGGGGGGCTTTGGGAATCTGGTTTTTTATCCTCTTCTCATTCCCTGGAGGATTTAGAGCAGGAAAAAAAGCAGGAGCTGGTGATCTCTGTGAGGGAACAAAGCTCCACCTCAAGTGGCAGGTCCTGCATTTGGGTCAGAACCAGTTGGGGTGTGGGGTTAGGAAGCTGCAGGGGGGAGCTGGGGGTGTTGGTTGAGTAAATGGCGGTCAGGAGAGTGGCCAAAAGGGCCAGTGACATCCTGGCTTGTTATCAGAGACCCTGTGGCCACCAGGAAGAGGGGGGTGGTTGCCACCCTGTCCTCAGCACTGCTGGGGCCACCCTGGGAACGCTGGATTCAGGTCTGGGCACCTCCCTACAGAAAAAAAAAGACAAAAAAGGGCAACAAGGCTCCTTGAGAGAGCCCAAATCCTCTGAGATTCACTGGAAGGGTTGTCAGACACTGGAATAATCTGCCCAGGGCAGTGCTGGAGTCAGAATCCCTGGAAATATCTCAGGGATGTGTGGATCTGGTCCTTAGGGAGGTGGTTGGGAGGGGAGGTGCTCACAGGTTGGGCTGTGGATGATCTTGGAGGTGTCTCCCCCCACCAAAGGTTTTCTGGGATAGGGGGGGGGGGATGTTTGGGAATCTGTCTTTTATTCTCTCCTCATTCCCTGGAGGATTTAGAGCAGGAAAAAAAACCAGAAGCTGGTGATCTCTGTGAGGGAAGAAAGCTCCACCTCAAGTGGCAGGTCCTGCATTTGGGTCAGAACCAGTTGGGGTGTGGGGTTAGGAAGCTGCAGGGGGGAGCTGGGGGTGTTGGTTGAGTAAATGGGGGTCAGGAGAGTGGCCAAAAGGGCCAGTGACATCCTGGTTGTATCAGAGACCCTGTGGCCACCAGGAAGAGGGGGGTGGTTGCCACCCTGTCCTCAGCACTGCTGGGGCCACCCTGGGAACGCTGGATTCAGGTCTGGGCACCTCCTTACAAAAAAAAGGACAAAAAAGGGCAACAAGGCTCCTTGAGAGAGCACAAATCCTCTGAGATTCACTGGAAGGGTTGTCAGGCACTGGAATAATCTGCCCAGGGCAGTGCTGGAGTCAGAATCCCTGGAAATATCTCAGGGATGTGTGGATCTGGTCCTTAGGGAGGTGGTTGGGAGGGGAGGTGCTCACAGGTTGGGCTGTGGATGATCTTGGAGGTGTCTCCCCCACACCAAAGGTTTTCTGGGATGGGGGGATTTTTGGGAATCTGGTTTTTATCCTCTCCTCATTCCCAGGAGGATTTAGACCAGGAAAAAATCCGGGAGCTGGTGATCTCCATGAGGCAACAAATCTACGCGCAGAACGAGGCGGAAGTCAGCAAACGTTGGAATTTTGAGGATGGGGTAGGTAGGGGGGCCTCAAACCCCCCAAAAAGCACCCTCACCCCCCTCTTTTTAACCAGGGGAGCTCCTCAGGCTCTGCTCTGGGTCCTGAACATCACAAACAAGGGTGCTGAGGGCACCCTCAGACACTTGGGTGCTGGTGACACCGGGGTGGGGGGGTCCCTGGAGGGAAGGGGTGGGATCCAGAGGGACCTGGAGAGCCTGGAGAAAGGAGTCAGTGCCAACTGACCAGAAGGTTCTAGAAGGTTCTGCACCTGGGGGGAGGCAATCCCAGGAAAAGATTTGGGGACAGCCCTGAGGAGAAGGATCTGGGGGGGTTTGTGGGGGCCCAGAAGCTCCAAGAGGAGCCCTGGACATGTCCTGGTTTGGGCCAGGAGAAAAGGGATTTTTTGTTTTGTACTTTTGCTTTTAGCTCTGGTTTTTTGCTCTCGTTACAAGAGACTCAGCTAAAAGCAAGAAAACCAAGACAAGAAAAGACAAGACAGAAAATCACTTTTCTCCTGGCCCAAACCAGGACAGACTCAGCTAAAAGCAAAAAAAGTCCAAGACAAAATCATCTTTCTCCTGGCTCAAAGCAGGAGAGAGCCTGAGCTTGGAGCCCAGAAACCAACCCTGTCCTGGGCTGCATCAGAAGAAAAGTGTCCAGAGGGGTGAGGGAGGGGAGCTCCCTGCCCCCTGCTCTGCTCCTGGCAGATCCCACCTGGAGCAGTCTCCAGGTCTGGAATCCCCAAGAGCAGAAGGACTTGGAGCTCCTGGAACCTCTCCAGAGGAGCCCCTGAAATGCTCAGAGGGCTGAGCAGCTCCCTGGGATCCAGGCTGAGGGATTGGGGTTGTTCAGCCTGGAGAAGAGGAGGCTCCCAGGTCACCTCCTGGTGACTTCCCAAGCCCTGGAGTTTGGTTTCCAGGGATTCCAATCCCTGGAAGGGGCTACAAAAAATCTGGGATGGAACTTCTGGCATGGGTGTGTGGAGAGAGGATGAGGGGCAAATGGAAGAGGAAAAAAAAGTGGAAAAAAATTAAAGGGGAGGTTGAGGTTGGACATGGGGAAAAAGTTCTTCCCCTGTGAGGGTGGTGAGACCCTGGAACAGGATTCCAAGGAAATTTTGGCTGCCTGGAGCTGTTCCAGCCCAGCTTGGATGGGGCTTGGAGCAACCCTTGGATGAGAGGTGCCCTGTGGCAGGGAGGTTGGAGGAGCTCATCCTCCCTAATCCATTTTAGGACAAACCCCATGAAGGGGCAGTTCTTGAGGGGGTGATGGATCCCCAAAAAAGTCTTCCCAAGTCTTCCCAAGGAGTGGTGGCCATGGAATTCCCATCCATGGTGGAGGGAAAGGGATCTCAGGCACTGCTGCATCTGATCTGGCAGTGGTGGCATCAGCAGGTCTGGAGGCTGAGGAGAGCAGGAGGCTCCCAGGTCACCTCCTGGTGACTTCCCAAGCCCTGGAGTTTGGTTTCCAGGGATTCCAATCCCTGAAAGGAGCTACAAAAAATCTGGGATGGAATTTTTTGCACGGGTGTGTGGAGAGAGAGAGAGAGAGGATGAGGGGCAAAAAAAAAAGTGGAAAAGTGGAAGAGGGGAGGTTGAGGTTGGACATGGGGAAAAAGTTCTTCCCCTGTGAGGGTGGTGAGACCCTGGAACAGGATTCCAAGGAAATTTTGGCTGCCTGGAGCTGTTCCAGCCCAGCTTGGATGAGGCTTGGAGCAACCCTTGGATAAGAGGTGCCCTGTGGCAGGGAGGTTGGAGGAGATGATCTTCAAGGTCCCTCCCTAAACCCTTCCAGGACAAACCCCATGAAGGGGCAGTCCTTGAGGGGGTGATGGATCCCAAAAAAAGTCTTCCCAAGTCTTACCAAAGAGTGGTGGCATTCCCATCCATGGTGGAGGCAAAGGGATCCCACCCACTGCTCCTGGCACTGCTGCATCCGATCTGGCAGTGCTGGCATCACCAGGTCTGGAGGCTGAGGTGAGGAGAAGGACACGAGAGTGGTGGGAGGTGTAAAAAAGAGTGGGGGGAACCCAATTTTTTATTTTTTTTTTTAGACAGAACCCACCTGAACCACTGCTGGAGCCAGAGCTGCCGTTTCCAGAGCCATTGTGTGGTTGACCACCACCAGGAGCTGGTGGGAAGGGACCCATTGGTGGCCAGAAGGGAAACATTCCCGGTGGGAAGGGGGGGATGAGTCCCTGGGGAACTACAGAGGGGGGAGAAGAAAGGTGGTGAGAACCCCAAAACCCCCCCAAAGAAACCAGGTGACCCATCCCAGCTCCACGGGGGCACCAGTCAGGGTGTCACCGGGTGTCAGGGTGTCACCAGGTGTCAGGGTGTCACCGGGTGTCAGGGTGAGCTCGTGGAGGAAAGAGGACTCACAGTTGGGGGGCTGAGGAACTTGGGGGGGCTGGGGCTGAGGAGGGGCTTGCTCTGGGGGTTCTGGAGGGGGCTGTGTGGGGAGGGAAGCCCTGAGGATGTCCATACGGCAGGTGGGACACGTCTGCTGGCGCTGGAACCACGACCGCAGGCAGCTGGGGAGGAGAAGGACACCAAAAACTACACCAAAAAATTCTGGAGAACAAGTCCAGTCCCCCCAACACCCCCCCCCAGATGCTGAGCTCACCAAAAATGCCAAAAAAAAAAAAAAAACCCCAAAAAAACCCCTAAACCTGAGGGCCCACCTGGTGTGGAAGATGTGGTTGCAAGGCAGGCGCTTGGCGCCCGTCACCATCTCCTCGCGGCAGATGATGCAAACGTTGTCCATGGCCTGCAGCTCCTCAGGGGTGGCATCAGGGTAGCTGGGGGGGTGAGGAGGGGACATCTGAGGGGACAGCCACCATTCCTGACATTCCAGGAAGGTTGGGAAAGGAGTGGGACAACTTCTGGATCCTCCCCACCACCCACCCGCCCGCCCGCCCGTTCCTCCTCCTCCTCCAGGGTTCTGGTGAAGGGATCTGGAGGGGGATCCCCCAGCTCAGAACCCTGCAGGCTCCTTCCCACCTTTTTCCCTGAGGGAAAAAGATGGAAGTTGGGAATTCCTGGAGGGGGATTTCACCTCAAGTGACCTCCCAGGGAGAGGGGAGGCCACGGGGGGAACTTACAGAGTGTTCATGTTGCGGATGGCCCGACGGGACATGATGGCATCTGTCACTGCCTTCTTGAACTGCCTGGAAGGGAAGGGACATGGTGGCACCAAACTGGGCTCTGGTGGCACCAAACTGGGCTGGGCTGAGCTGGGGTGGCACCAAACTGGGCTCTGGTGGCACCAAACTGGGCTGGGGTGAGCTGGGGTGGCACCAAACTGGGATGGGGTGAGCTGTGGTGGCACCAAACTGGGCTGGGGTGAGCTGGGGTGGCACCAAACTGGGCTGGGGTGAGCTGGGGTGGCACCAAACTGGGCTGGGGTGAGCTGGGGTGGCACCAAACCGGGATGGGGTGAGCTGTGGTGGCACCAAACTGGGATGGGGTGGCACCAAACTGGGATGGGGTGGCACCAAACTGGGATGGGGTGAGCTGGGGTGGCACCAAACTGGGCTGGGCTGAGCTGGGGTGGCACCAAACCGGGATGGGGTGAGCTGGGGTGGCACCAAACTGGGATGGGGTGGCACCAAACTGGGATGGGGTGGCACCAAACTGGGATGGGGTGGCACCAAACTGGGATGGGGTGGCACCAAACTGGGATGGGGTGAGCTGGGGTGGCACCAAACTGGGATGGGGTGGCACCAAACTGGGATGGGGTGGCACCAAACTGGGATGGGGTGGCACCAAACTGGGATGGGGTGGCACCAAACTGGGATGGGGTGAGCTGGGGTGGCACCAAACTGGGATGGGGTGGCACCAAACTGGGATGGGGTGGCACCAAACCGGGATGGGGTGGCACCAAACTGGGATGGGGTGGCACCAAACCGGGATGGGGTGGCACCAAACCGGGATGGGGTGGCACCAAACCGGGATGGGGTGGCACCAAAGTGAGCTCTGGTGAGCTGGGGTGGCACCAAAGTGAGCTGGGGTGGCACCAAAGTGAGCTGGGGTGAGCTGGGGTGGCACCAAACTCGGTTTGGGTGGCACCAAACCACCAGAGGTGGCACCAGACTGAGCTCGGGTGAGCTGTGGTGGCACGAAACCACCAGAGGTGCCACCAAAGCACCAGAGGTGCCACCAAACTGAGCTGGGGTGGCACCAAAGCACCAGAGGTGTCCCCAGAGGTGTCCCCAGAGTGAACTCACCTCATGGCCAGGTACATGGGGCGGATGGCAAAGAGGGGGAAGGTGTGGACTTTGATCATGATGGTCATGAAGGCCACGTAGAGCAGGACTTTGATGAACCCTGAGGGAAAGGAAAAACACCAAGGATTTGTTCTGGGCTCAGTCTGGCAAAAAGGGGGGGAGGGGGGCAAAAGGGGAAAGAAAGAGGGGAAAGAAAGAGGGGAAAGAAAGAGGGGAAAGAAAGAGGGGAAAGAAAGAGGGGAAAGAAAGAGGGGAAAGAAAGAGGGGAAAGAAAGAGGGGAAAGAAAGAGGGGAAAGAAAGAGGGGAAAGAAAGAGGGGAAAGAAAGAGGGGAAAGAAAGAGGGGAAAGAAAGAGGGGAAAGAAAGAGGGGAAAGAAAGAGGGGAAAGAAAGAGGGGAAAGAAAGAGGGGAAAGAAAGAGGGGAAAGAAAGAGGGGAAAGAAAGAGGGGAAAGAAAGAGGGGAAAGAAAGAGGGGAAAGAAAGAGGGGAAAGAAAGAGGGGAAAGAAAGAGGGGAAAGAAAGAGGGGAAAGAAAGAGGGGAAAGAAAGAGGGGAAAGAAAGAGGGGAAAGAAAGAGGGGAAGAAAGAGGGGAAAGAAAGAGGGGAAAGGGAAAGAGGAGGAGGTACCTGTGAAGAGCTCAGTGTAGAGCATGTAAACAGCTTTGCTGTCCCAGGGGTTTTCATTCTGCAGGTCGATGGAGTGCAGGATGTACTTGATGAAGATGGTGAGCACCATGGTCATGAGGATGGCGTACTGAGGGGAGGAAGGGTCTGGTTGCACACCAGGGCCTGGCTGAGGAGCTGTTTGTCCATCCCAGGGCTGGAGCTGGAGGTTTGTCCCTCCCCTTCCTTACCTCAAAGCCAAAAACGAGTTGGACAGAGGCTCCCCGGGTGAGGATGCTGTGGTAGGCATGGCTGATGAAGAGGAAATCCAGGATTCCCAGGAGGAACATCAGGGCTGGAAGCAGGAGAGAAGGAGGAAAGGAGTTAACAAGCCTCAAGGTGGGGGTGGTGGGACCCCAAAAAGCCAAAGCTCTGAGGGGCAACAGCCTGAAATGGAGCCCGCCAGGCTGAGGCCTTTGAGGAGGAGCATTCCCAGGAGATGATTAAATTAAACTGTTAATTAAGAGTGCAATTAATGCACCAGTCATGAGGTTGTCTCACTTGAAGCCCACTCTAAACTCTTCCCATCTCCCCAACCCACCCCATAAATCCCAAGAAGAGTTTTCCAGCCCTTTCCAAGGAGCAGCAGTCCCAGGGGAGGATTAAATTAAACTGTTAATTAAGAGTGCAATTAATGCACCACAATAACGAGGTTGTCTCACTTGAAGCCCCCTCTTCCCATCTCCCCAGCCCACCCCATAAATCCCAAGAAGAGCTTTCCAGCCCTTTCCAAGGCTTTTGAGGAGCAGCATTCCCAGGGGAGGATTAAAAAACTGTTAATTAAGAGTGCAATTAATGCACCACAATAACGAGGTTGTTGCACTTGAAGCCCCCTCCAAACTCTTCCCATCTCCCCATAAATCCCAGGAAGAATTTTCCACCCCTTTCCCCAGAAACAAGAAGGGATTTGTCACAGATCCAGCAACACTTTTCCTCATTAAGGCCCCCAAAAACTCTGCCCTGCTTCACAGGGCTGCCCTGATAAGCCTTATCAGCCCTCACGCTCTGCTGCACTGGGTTTTTTTTTTGGGTTTTTTTCCCCTGGTTTATGCAAAAAAGTTGCCAAAATTATCTTTCCTGCCCAGCTGGGCCACTCACAGATGATACGGAAGTGGAAGAGCCAGGAGATGTTGGGGCTCCGCTCCATCTGCCAACAAGGAGAGAAAAAATCTGACCTTCCCCTCCCCAAAACAGCCTTTTTTTAGGGGTGTTTTCTCACCACACAACACTCACAAAATCCACCCGGTCTTCAGCCAACCAGTGGAAGCACTTGAGGAAGAGGAGGAGGGTGAAGAGGGCAACAAAACGAGGGCTGAAGTCGTCTCTGAAGACGGTGAAAGCCAAACAGGTCTCGGTCACCGCGTACCAAGAACGCTCCAGGAGGTGCTGAAAGAGGGGGGAGAGGTTTGGGGGGGCTTCACCCCACTTTTCAGCCCAGTTGAGAAGCTAAAATGGTGCCCAAGAGCTCTCAGGTTTCAAAGCCCCCCCTGAAAAATGGAGCTGAAAGCCTCCCGGGGTTCCAAATTTCCCCCAGAATCGCAGCACGAAAAGTTGGGAATTTCCCCCCAAAGACACCACAGGGTTCTAAATTCCCCCAAAACAGCAGCAAAAGCCTCTTGGGGGTTCAAAACTTCCCTCCAAAGTGTCTCAAGAGTTCAAAATGGCAGCAAAACCTCACAAGGTTTAAAACCCACCCCAGAGAAATACCACGAGAGGCATCTCAGGGTTCAAAGTCCCCCCCAAAATGCCATCAAAAACTTCACAAGGTTTAAAATCCCCCCTGAAATAGCCCCAAAAAGCTCACAGGGTTTGATATCCCCTCCAACCCCTCAAGCATCTGCACATCCTTGGGTATTTGACCCTCCCCTGACACCTCCAGCACCCCACCAGCCCATCCCCACTCCTCACCTCCATCTCTGCCGCCCGCAGCTGCCCGAAAAAAACTTTGCCCATAAATTTCCCCAGCAGAAAAACCAAAACGAAGGCTTGGATGTAGAGAACCTGCAAGGGAAGGGATATAAATAAAAAAAACCAAAGCAAATTGGAGGAGAAAAAAAGGCAGATGGAGAAAGAAGAGATGAGAAACAACCACGGAGCAGCTGAGATGCCAAAACCCATTTTGGGGGCTGAAAGCAGAAGCGAGCGGCACCCGGAGCTCCCCCCCACCCTCAGTCAGGGGGTTGGTTTCACCTCCTCCTTCAGCCTGGCGGCTTAATTACCCGCCTTAATTAATGAAGTGGATCCTTACGGCCATGCTGGGGCTGGATTTGGTGAGGTAAACCACGGTGGGGTAGAACTGGTGCTTGAGGTAATAGGCGTGAGCCACCACCGCCGTGGTCAGCGCCAGGCTCCCCGCCATCACCACCGCCGTCCAGATCATCTCCCTGCCTCGGCCTGCTGGGCAAAAAACAGACAAAAAAAAGGGGTTTTGCACCACAAAAAGGGGAAATCTGAGCTCCAGCAGTCACCCTCACACCTTTGGGATGTGGTTACACCCTTGTGAAGTGACCCCAAACCAACAAAAGGCTGAGGGGAAAGCTGCTGCCGAGCTGAGGGTTCTTCCACCAGGCACCAGGTCTGAGGGGACAAAGCCCCAGGGGCAGCTCCCAAAGGGGCTTTTTTTGCTCCCAAAAACACTGCCAGGTGGCACCCTGTGCCCCTTCTGTCCCCTCCTTGTCCCCCTTGTCCCTGTCCCCCCCCTCCTTGTTCCCCCGTTCCCTGCACCCAGGGTCAGATCCCTCCCACCCCAGGTCACAGCTTTGATCTCTCTGTCTGCTGGGCAAAAAAACAGACAAAAAAAAGGGGTTTTGCACCACAAAAAGGGGAAATCTGAGCTCCCAAAGGGGCTTTTCTGCTCCCCAAAAACACTGCCACAAGTGCTACCAGCCAGGTGACTCCCTGTGCCCCTTCTGTCCCCACCTTCTCCCTGTTCCCCCCTTCCCTGCACCCAGGGTCAAATCCCCCCCCTCCCCAGGTCACAGCACCTCTCTGTCTGGCAAAAAACAGACAAAAAAAAGGGGTTTTGCACCACAAAATGTGGGAATCTGAGCTCCAGCAGTCACCCTCACACCTTTGGGATGTGGTTACCCCCTTGTGAAGTGACCCCAAAACCAACAAAAGGCTGAGGGGAAAGCTGCTGCCGAGCTGAGGGTTCTTCCACCCAGGCACCAGGTCTGAGGAGACAAAGCCCCAGGGGCAGCTCCCAAAGGGGCTTTTTTGCTCCCCAAAAACACTGCCAAGTGGCCCCCCTGTGCCCCTTCTGTCCCCTCCTTGTCCCTGTCCCCACCTCCTTGTCCCCCAATCCCTGCACCCAGGGTCAGATCCCTCCCACCCCAGGTCACAGCACCTCTCTGTCTGCTGGGCAAAAAACAGACAAAAAAAGGGGTTTTGCACCACAAAAAGGGGAAATCTGAGCTCCCAAAGGGGCTTTTCTGCTCCCCAGAAACACTGCCACAAGTGCCACCAGCCAGGTGACCCCCTGTGCCCCTTCTGTCCCCTCCTTGTCCCCCTTGTCCCTGTCTCCCCCTCCTTGTTCCCCCATTCCCTGCACCCAGGGTCAGATCCCCCTCCTCCCCAGGTCACAGCACCTCTCTGTCTGGCAAAAAACAGACAAAAAAAGGGGTTTTGCACCACAAAATGTGGAAATCTGAGCTGAGGGTTCCTCCACCCAGGCACCAGGTCTGAGGGGACAAAGCCCCAGGGGCAGCTCCCAAAGGGGCTTTTTTGCTCCCCAAAACCACTGCCAGGTGGCACCCTGTGCCCCTTCTGTCCCCTCCTTGTTCCCCCGTTCCCTGCACCCAGGGTCAGATCCCCACCCCAGGTCACAGCACCTCTCTGTCTGCTGGGCAAAAAACAGACCAAAAAAAGGGGTTTTGCACCACAAAAAGGGGAAATCTGAGCTCCCAAAGGGGCTTTTCTGCTCCCCAAAAACACTGCCACAAGTGCCACCAGCCAGGTGGCCCCCCTGTGCCCCTTCTGTCCCCACCTTGTCCCTGTCCCTCCCTCCTTGTTCCCCCGTTCCCTGCACCCAGGGTCAGATCCCCCTCCTCCCCAGGTCACAGCACCTCTCTGTCTGCTGGGCAAAAAACAGACAAAAAAAGGGGTTTTGCACCACAAAATGTGGAAATCTGAGCTCCAGCAGTCACCCTCACACCTTTGGGATGTGGTTACACCCTTGTGAAGTGACCCCAAACCAACAAAAGGCTGAGGGGAAAGCTGCTGCCGAGCTGAGGGTTCTTCCACCCAGGCACCAGGTCTGAGGGGACAAAGCCCCAGGGGCAGCTCCCAAAGGGGCTTTTCTGCTCCCAAAAACACTGCCAGGTGGCCCCCTGTGCCCCTTCTGTCCCCTCCTTGTCCCCCTTGTCCCTGTCCCCCCCCTCCTTGTTCCCCCGTTCCCTGCACCCAGGGTCAGATCCCCCCCCCATGTCACAGCACCTCTCTGTCTGGCAAAAAACAGAAAAAAAAAAGGGGTTTTGCACCACAAAATGTGGAAATCTGAACTCCCAAAGGGGCTTTTCTGCTCCCCAAAAACACTGCCAGGTGGCACCCTGTGCCCCTTCTGTCCCCTCCTTGTCCCCCTTCTCTCTGTTCCCCCATTCCCTGCACCCAGGGTCAGATCCCCCTCCTCCCCAGGTCACAGCACCTCTCTGTCTGGCAAAAAACAGACAAAAAAAAGGGGTTTTGCACCACAAAATGTGGAAATCTGAGCTCCAGCAGTCACCCTCACACCTTTGGGATGTGGTTACCCCCCTTGTGAAGTGACCCCAAACCAACAAAAGGCTGAGGGGAAAGTTGCTGCCGAGCTGAGGGTTCTTCCACCCAGGCACCAGGTCTGAGGGGACAAAGCCCCAGGGGCAGCTCCCAAAGGGGATTTTTTGCTCCCAAAAAACACTGCCAAGTGGCACCCTGTGCCCCTTCTGTCCCCTCCTTGTCCCCCTTGTCCCTGTCTCCCCCTCCTTGTTCCCCCATTCCCTGCACCCAGGGTCAGATCCCTCCCACCCCAGGTTACAGCACCTCTCTGTCTGCTGGGCAAAAAACAGACAAAGGGGTTTTGCACCACAAAAAGTGGAAATCTGAGCTCCCAAAGGGGCTTTTCTGCTCTCCAAAAACACTGCCAGGTGGCACCCTGTGCCCCTTCTGTCCCCTCCTTGTCCCCCTTGTCCCTGTCCCCACCTCCTTGTTCCCCCATTCCCTGCACCCAGGGTCAGATCCCTCCCCCCCCAGGTCACAGCACCTCTCTGTCTGGCGAAAAACAGACAAAAAAAGGGGTTTTGCACCACAAAAAGGGGAAATCTGAGCTGAGGGTTCCTCCACCCAGGCACCAGGTCTGAGGGGGACAAAGCCCCAGGGGCAGCTCCCAAAGGGGCTTTTTTGCTCCCCAAAAACACTGCCAGGTGGCACCCTGTGCCCCTTCTGTCCCCTCCTTGTCCCCCCTTGCCCCTGTCCCCCCCCTCCTTGTTCCCCCATTCCCTGCACCCAGGGTCAGATCCCTCCCACCCCAGGTCACAGCTTTGATCTCTCTGTCACCCACCCCCCATTTGTCCCCCTGACCCTCTCAGGTGACAATCCACCCCCCAACCCCTGTCCCCTCACCCCAACTCCCCCAGACACCTCCCACTTGCTGCCCTCACCCCCCCCCCTCAAGTCTTGTCCCCCTCCTCTTCCCTCTCCCACCCCCCAGATGTCCCCAATGTCCCCACCTCTGTGTCTCACCCCTCCAAGTGCCCCCATTGTGTCCCTTACCCCCCCAAATTGTCCCCATTTTAATACCCCACACCCTCACTGTCCCCACATCCTCCTCCCTCCCGAGCCACCTGTAGCCCTCCCACCCCCAGTGCCCCCTCTAAACCCTCGACCCCCCCAAGGCACCCCTCACCTCCCCCCCCCCCTCCCCTTCCAGGTGCCCCCCTTGTCCCTGTCCACCCTGTCCCCACCATCCCCCCAGGACCCCAACATGTCACCCGCCCCCCCCCCCCTTCCCCCCTGGGCCCCTCCCCAGGTCCTGGGCCCTCCCCAGGTGCTTCCTCCCCCTCCCTGTGTCCCGTTCCAGGTGCCCCCCATGTCCCTGTCCACCTTGTCCCCCCCAGGACCCCAACATGTCACCCACCCCCCCAGGGCCCTCCCCCTCCCTGTGTCCCCTTCCAGGTGCCCCCCATGTCCCTGTCCCCCCTGTCTCCCCAGGTGCTTCCTCCCCCTCCCTGTGTCCCCTTCCAGGTGCCCCCCATATCCCTGTCCCCCCCTCCCCCCCCCAACATGTCATCCGCCCCCCCCATCCCTCCTGGGCCCTCCCCAGGTGCTTCCTCCCCCTCCCTGTGTCCCCTTCCAGGTGCCCCCCATGTCCCTGTCCACCCTGTCCCCCCCAGGACCCCAACATGTCACCCGCCCCCCCCCCCCCCCCCCCCCGGGCCCTCCCCAGGTGCTTCCCCCCCTCCCTGTGTTGCCTTCCAGGTGCCCCCCATGTCCCTGTCCACCCTGTCCCTCCCAGGACCCCAACATGTCACCCGCCCCCCCCCCCGTCTCCCCTGGGCCCTCCCCCTCCCTGTGTCCCCTTCCAGGTGCCCCCCATGTCTCTGTCCACTCTGTCCCCCCTTCCCCCCCCAGGACCTTAACATGTCACCTGCCCCCCCCCCTCCCCAGGTGCTTCCTCCCCCCTCCCTGTGTCCCCTTCCAGGGGGAGGGGGCCGGGTGTCCCTATCTCCCCTCCCCCCAGGACCCCAACATGTCACCCGCCCCCCCCGCTTCCCCCTGGGCCCTTCCCAGGTCCTGGGCCCTCCCCAGGTGCTTCCCCCCCCTCCCTGTGTCCCCTTCCAGGTGCCCCCCCTGTCCCTGTCCCCCCTGTCCCTCCCTCCCCCCTCGGGACCCCAACATGTCACCCCTCCCCCCCCGCTTTTCCCCCAAACTCACTCGGACCGAGCCCCTCCGCTTCCCCCCCTCCTCAGGCCGTTTCTCTACCGGAATCGCCTCACACACGACACCTCACTTCCTCCAGGCCTGCACCACCCTCCTGCCTCGGAGGGGGGGGGAACGCACGCTGTGCCTGGACCAGTTCCCCTCTTCTCACACCCTTTCCCGATCGCTCCTCCGCCCCTGAGAGACCTGAGGCTCCCCCGCCTCAAGCTTGGCGTGAAAAGGCCCACGGACTCCCCTACAAAACCCACGGGGAGCTTCTCACCACCCCCCCAACTCCCCCGGTTGTGCTTGGAACGGCCCCAACAGCCTCGCATTCGCCCTTTGGGTGGGCGGGAACGCCGAGGGTCCCGTGTCTCGCTGCCATTGGCCAGCCCCGACGGCGCTCAGCCAATCAGAAAAATTCCTCGGCAGCCTCAGGTCGCTGTTGCTAAGGGGTGGGCGGCAGAGAGCGAGGAGTCGCCTCAGCCCCTTCTCCTCACACCTGGCAGTTACCTCCCCCCCCGCCCCCCTCAGAGACCCCCACTGGGTCAGATTTGCCTTTTTTTCGTACTTCACGTCACACTCCACGGGTTTGCGCCTGCACTAAGAGCTTCCCGGACCCGCCTTCCCCTCAGGAACCTCGAAACCTCGTCTTCCCGGACCCGCCTTCCCCTCAGGAACCTCGAAACCTCGCCCCGGCCTCACGGAGATAACAAACAACGCCCCAAGGCGGCCTCCCCGCCTTTTATACCAGCCCGGACAGGGCCCAGCCAATCAGCGCCGCCTCTCCTGCGATTCTCCCCTGTGATTGGCTGGCGCCCCGTATTGTCCCGCCTTCCCTTTGACGGACAGCGGTGGGTGGGTGGCAGGGGAGTGGGCGGGGCGGGCTCGTCCGATCTCCGCCTTCTGATTGGCTGGCAGCGCGGGCGCTCCGCCAATAAAAGGCGCTCGGGGGGAGGGGCGGGGTTAATTTGGTTCCTCTTTTCCCGCGCTTCGTGCGCTCCGCGTCGTGTGAGAGAAAAAGGCGGGAAGCGGTGCAGTCACCTCCTGAGGTGATTTCTTCACTTTCCCTCGGTTCTGAGGGGAAAAAAGGAGGTAAAGTTGTTCCCTTCTGCCTTGTTCAGTGAGAGGAAGACTGAGTCTTGGTGCTGCCGGGTGCAAAGAGCCTCGTAAATATTTTTTTTCCTTTTTTTTTACTCTCGATACCTGAGGGAGCGATGCCTTAAGTGTTTTGTATTTGCTTGGAAAATCCACTGAGGAGGGAGAGGGGAAAATAACACCCCTTTTATGTTGTTAAAGCCAAGATTTGGTGCCCCTGAGCACGAAGAACCATTTATATTGATAAATCTTTTTGTCTGGGGATGTGGCAAGCTGGGTGATGATAGTCCTGGGAAAGTGATGTAAAATAACTAATAAGAAATTTTATTATTTTCTCCCTGAGCAGCTGCAGGGATAAGAGGTCTCTCTTTTCTTTGAGTCTGGGGTCTGTGGTAATAAAACCTGTAAAACTCAAGTGGTTGTGGGCTTTTAATTGAAAATATCTGCAGTTTTATCATCTTTATTTGTCTTTATTATCCCTTTGAATGAGGTAAGAGCTGTTCTAACTCTCAACTGCTTAATTTGGTGGCAACTGAAGGTTTTATTTTCCTTGCTTTAAGGTATTCGAGGGCTTTTTAAAGAGTATTGGTCAGGGCTTGAGTTTATTGAAATACTGAGGCATTTTTGTCTTGACACCTACTTTTCTTTTTCCTTAGAAGTATTTAAAAGGTGGAGAAAATCAGGTCAGTGCTGTTCTTCCCCTCTTGTCGTTTTTTTTAAGAAAGAAACCCTACAAAAATGACAATTTTTGCAGCCTGGAGAACCTGGAAGTGGCTGAAAAGAAACCCAGAACCTTATAAAGCTTCTGGTTTATTGTTGGGTTTTTTTGGCACAGCAATGGGGTTGGTACCAGGAACAAATTTTTGTTATTTAGCTTGAACCAGGTTTGGATTTGGAGCTTTTTTTTTTTTTCCTTGGGGTTTTGAGGTGTTTTAATGGTTCCTGGGGGAATTTTGGGGCATTTTAGTGGAGGTGCTTGGTCACTTTTAGTCTTCTCTGGGATTTTTTTAAGGGGGGGTTGGTTTCTTAAGGGTTGGTCTGTTCTTGGGTCAAGTGGCAGTGGTGGAATTGACAGTTTTGGGACAATTTAGGTTTTTTTCAGGGCTCAGTCTTTTTGGGGGGGGGGGGATAATTGAGTTTTTTGGTTTGGATTTGTGGGGCTGGATTTTGGGTGCAGTTTGAAGCTTTTTTTAGGCTGGGGCTTGGCCCGTGGGTTTTTTGGGGGGCTGTTTGCTTTGGGGAGGCTTTCTTTGGGGTTTTTTTGGGGCATTAAGGGCTTATTGTGCCTTTTTCTCCCTCAGACCATGAGGCCCCTCCCTGAAGGTGAGAGAACCCCCCCCAGCAGCACCCGGCACTGCCAGGACCAAAAAGCTTTTTTCAGGCTTCTGGGTGAGGAAACAGCCACAAAAAACTCCCAAAATAGGGAGTGGGGAAGGGGGAGAACCTTATCTCTTTCACTATTAAGACCCAAACTGGGATTTTTTCACCCAAAATATTATTTTAATTACTTTTCCCCCCCTCCTCCAGACAACGCCGTGGTGCAGGAGTTCCTCTCGGCCGATGTTTGCTGCCGGATTTCTGATAAGGTCAGTCCTTCAAAAATAGATAAATAGCTTAGTCAGAAATGCTGTGTTTCGGTTGTTTTTTTCCCCCTGAATTCAGCCCTTTTTTTTTTTTTTCTTTTTCCTCAAATTGCTGTTTTTTCTCCTCATTTCCCCAGTATCTGCTGGCCATGGTCTTCACCTACTTCAAGCGTGCCCGCCTGTCCCCCACCGAGTACACCTGCACCAACCTCTTTGCTGCCCTGTATGTACCCCCCAAACCTTCATTAACCACCTCTAATTAACAGTTAATTAATCCCTAATAAATCCTCATTAACAAAACCAGGGGGCTTGCTAATGAAGCACTGAGCTTCATTAGGTCAACCTGGGCTTAACCCCGACCTTCCGATCGCCCCACGCCGCCTGCTCCACACCTCCCCTTGCTGGATTGACCCAAATCCCCTGAATCTGCCCCATTTTTTCACCCCTTTCCTGCAGGTACCTGGCGAATGACATGGAGGAGGACAACGAGGAGCCCAAGCTGGGGATCTTACCCTGGGCTCTGGGGCAACACTGGCGCCAGCTCTTCCCTCGCTTCCTGCGCCGCCGCGACCGCCTCTGGGCCCGCATGAGCTACCGGGCCCTGGTCAGCCGGCGCTGCTGCCTGGAGGTGGGTGCCAAAACACACCCAAAACCACAATAAATAACCCCAAAAAGCCCCCTCAGCTCCCCCCCAAAACCCCGACAGATCACCCCAAAAAAGCCCCCTCAGCTCCCCTCCAAAAAGCCTCCTCAGATCCCCCAGAACCCCAACAGATCACCCCAAAAAAGCTCCCTCACAAGACCTCCCTCAGTTCCCCCCCAAAAACCCCAACAGATCACCCCAAAAACCCCAACAGATCACCCCAAAAAAGCCCCCTCAGCTCCCCCCCAAAACCCCAACGGATCACCTGAAAAAGCCCCCTCAGCTCCCCCCAGAAACCCAACAGATCACCCTAAAAAAGCTCCCTCACAAGACCTCCCTCAGTTCCCCCCCCAAAACCCCAACAGATCACCCCAAAAAAGCCCCCTTGAGCTCCCTCACAAAACCTCCCTCTGTTCCCCCCCAAAAAGCCCCCTGAGCTCCCCCCCAAAACCCCAACAGATCACCCCAAAAAAGCCCCCTCAGCTCCCTCACAAAACCTTCCTCAGTTCCCTGCCAAAACCCCAACAGATCACCCCAAAAAAGCCCCCTGAGCTCCCCCCAAAAAGCCTCCTGAGATCCCCCCCCAGACCCCAACAGATCACCCCAAAAAAGCCCCCTCAGCTCCCCCCCAAAACCCCAACGGATCACCTGAAAAAGCCCCCTCAGCTCCCCCCAGAAACCCA
This sequence comes from Heliangelus exortis, assembly GCF_036169615.1. Lineage (NCBI taxonomy): Eukaryota > Metazoa > Chordata > Aves > Apodiformes > Trochilidae > Heliangelus > Heliangelus exortis. Next base: position 23,796 of record NW_027285954.1, on the reverse strand, counting down.
ACAGATCACCCCAAAAAAGCTCCCTCACAAGACCTCCCTCAGTTCCCCCCCAAAAACCCCAACAGATCACCCCAAAAACCCAACAGATCACCCCAAAAACCCCAACAGATCACCCCAAAAAAGACCCCTGAGCTCCCCCCCAAAAAGCCTCCTCAGATCCCCCCAGACCCCAACAAATCACCCCAAAAAGCCCCCTCAGCTCCTCCCCAAAACTACAAGAGATCACCCCAAAAAAAGCCCCCTAAGCTCTCCCCAAAACCCCAACAAATCACCCCAAAAAAGCCCCCTCAGCTCCCTCCCCAAAACCGCAATAGATCACCCCAAAAAAAGCCCCCTCAGCTCCCCCCCAAAAAACCCAACAAATCACCCCAAAACCCCCCTAACCTCCTCCCCCCAAAAGCCCCCTCAGTCCCCCCCAAAACCCCAACAAATCACCCCAAAAACCCCCCTCACAACCCCCCCTAAAAAAAATCCACCCCTCAAAATTTTGAAGGCACCAAAACCAGGGTGAGAATTAAATAAAAAAAAAAAAGAAAAAATTTAGATTTTTACACTGATTTTGCTTTTCCCTGCTAAAAAACGGGCGATTTTGGGCTGAAAGTTGCTTTTTGCATATTTTTAAGTTTAATTCATGAGGTTTTGGTGTCTGGCAGGAGGGGTGGGTGCCATTTAACACCCCCCCCTTTTTTTATTTTTTTATTTTTTTTTATTTTTTTTGCACCTTCCCGTCCCAGATTTTTCCACCAGTGCAGTGGGGACCCAACCACCCCCAAACTGAGCTTTTTTGAGCTTAAAAAGCGAAATTTTTACCCAAAATATGGAAATTTAAACCCCCCAAAAAAAACCCAGGGGGGAGGGGTGTGGATGTGGGGTGCAACCCCCCCCCCCCAATCTTTGGGGCTTATATTTGAACCCCTCCAAACTAAGGGGGGGTGGGGTGGTATTTTTTAGCCCTTTTTCCCCCCAAGAAAGTCCCAAAATTGTGGTTTTTCACCCCAAATCTGGGCTGTGTTTGCAGGTGATGGCAGCAGAACCGCGGCACTGGGCTTGGAGGAGGGAACGGTCCCTCCCCCACAGCGGGACCTCCCGGGACCACCTCCCCTCCCCCTGCCTGCGTTGTGCCCGCCCCCTGCCCGCCCCCTCGCCAGAGGACGACCCAAAACCCGCCGAATTCACCCCAAAATAATCGCAGCCCGAAGCGGCCTCAGCTGGGGGCCAAACCGCGCTGAAAATGCAGAGATTTGAGGGTTTTTTGGGGTTTTTTTTTCCCCTCAAGACAAAATTTGGGGCATTTTAACTCAAAAAACCCACCTGGCAACCACTCATTTCCACAGTGGGAAGTTCAGATTTTTTGGTGCTTTTCCCTCTTTTTCCACTTTTTCCCCTTTTCCCCCTTTCCCCCCCTTTTTCCCCCTTTCCCCCCCCTTTTTTTTCCCCCTTTCCCCCCCCTTTTTTTTCCCCCTTTCCCCCCCTTTTTTTTCCCCCTTTCCCCCCCCTTTTTTTTCCCCCTTTCCCCCCCCTTTTTTTCCCCCTTTCCCCCCCCTTTTTTTTCCCCCTTTCCCCCCCCTTTTTTTTCCCCCTTTCCCCCCCCTTTTTTTCCCCCTTTCCCCCCCCTTTTTTTTCCCCCTTTCCCCCCCCTTTTTTTTCCCCCTTCCCCCCCCTTTTTTTTCCCCCTTTCCCCCCCCTTTTTTTTCCCCCTTTCCCCCCCCTTTTTTTTCCCCCTTTCCCCCCCCTTTTTTTTCCCCCTTTCCCCCCCCTTTTTTTTCCCCCTTTCCCCCCCTTTTTTTTCCCCCTTTCCCCCCCTTTTTTTTCCCCCTTTCCCCCCCTTTTTTTTCCCCCTTTCCCCCCCCTTTTTTTTCCCCTTTCCCCCCCTTTTTTTTCCCCCTTTCCCCCCCCTTTTTTTTCCCCCTTTCCCCCCCCTTTTTCCCCATTTTCCCCCCTGTTCATAACTGGCAGAAAAAAATTGCCCCCAAATCCCTGCTTTTCACCTCCTTTCCCCATTTTTAGCCCCAAAACTCCTCATGAAGGAGGTGGGAGGTGGCACTGAGCCCCCTTTTTTAGGGCAAAAAGTGGGGAAAAGGAGCAAAATGATTTAGTGGAAAATCCATTTTTAGTGGAAAATGTGTGTAAACAGCTGGGTCCTTACACGTGTGTTGTGTCCTGTCACCATCACACACATGTCCTGACATGTCACACGTGTGTTTCATGTGTCCTGCCCTGCACACGTGTGTTGTGTGTCCTGTCACCATCACACACATGTCCTGACATGTCACGTGTGTTTCATGTGCCCTGTCACACGTGTGTTCTGTGTCCTGACATTCCACACACATGTTCTGACATGTCACACGTGTGTTCTGTGTTCTGACCCCATCACACACATGTCCTGACCTGTACATGTATGTTCTGTGTGTCCTGACCCCATCACACATGTCCTGCCCTGTACATGTATGTTCTGTGTCTTGTCACCCATCACACACGTCCTGACATGTCACACATGTGTTCTGTGTGTCCAGCCCTGCACACGTGTGTTCCTGTGTCCTGACACATTCCACACACATGTCCTGACATGTCACATGTGTGTTCTGTGTGTCCAGCCCCTTGCACATTGTGTTCTGTGTGTCCTGACACATTCCACACACATGTCCTGCCCTGCACACGTGTGTTCTGTGTGTCCTGACACATTCCACACACATGTCCTGCCTTGCACACGTGTGTTCTGTGTGTCCTGACACATTCCACACACGTCCTGCCTTGCACACGTGTGTTCTGTGTGTCCTGACACATTCCACACACATGTCCTGCCTTGCACACGTGTGTTCTGTGTTCTGACCCCATCACACACATGTCCTGCCATGTACATGTATGTTCTGTGTCTTGTCACCCATCACACACGTCCTGACATGTCACACATGTGTTCTGTGTGTCCAGCCCTGCACACGTGTGTTCTGTGTCCTGACACGTTCCACACACATGTCCTGACATGCCACGTGTGTTCTGTGTGTCCTGCCCTGCACATGTGTGTTCTGAGTGTCCTGGCACCATCACACACATGTCCTGCCCTGCACACGTGTGTTCTGTGTGTCCTGACACATTCCACACGCATGTCCTGACCTGTACATGTGTGTTCTGTCTTGTCACCGTGCACGCACGTCCTGATGTGTCACATGTGTTCTGTGTGTCCAGCCCTGCACACGTGTGTTATGTGTGTCCTGACATGTCACACACATGTTCTGACATGTTACACTTGTGTTCTGTGTTCTGACCCCATCACACACATGTTCCTGACCTGTACATGTATGTTCTGTGTGTTGTGTCACCATCACACACATGTGCTGCCCTGCACACGTGTTCTGTGTGCCCTGCCCTGCACACGTGTGTTCTGTGTCCTGCCACCTTGCACACGTGTGTTCTGTGTCCTGCCCCGCACATGTGTGTTCTGTGTGTCCTGCCCTGCACACGTGTGTTCTGTGTGTCCTGCCACCTTGCACACGTGTGTTCTGTGTCCTGTCACCTTGCACACGTGTGTTCTGTGTCCTGCCCTGCACACGTGTGTTCTGTGTGTCCTGTCACCCTGCACACACATGTCCTGACACGTCACACGTGTGTTCTGTGTCCTGTCACCCTGCACGCACATGTCCTGACATGTCACACGTGTGTTCTGTGTGTCCTTTCACCTTGCACACGTGTGTTCTGTGTGTCCTGCCCTTCCCACGTGTGTTCCATGTCCCAGCCCCCCGCCCACTCGTGTCCCCCCCACCCCACGCGTGTCCCCGCCCCCCCCCGCATTGCAGATAAATCCCCGCAGTCCCTCACTCCCCAAAACCTCCCAAACGGCCCCAAAAAAAAACCACCGCTCCTCCCACCCCCAAAACCCCGCCGTCTCCCCCCATTTCCCCGGGCCCCGTGGGAGGAGTCTCGGGTGGGGGTGGGGGAAGGGGCGGGGGCTTCACCCCGGCCTCGCCTTCCCCTTCCAGGAAGAATTTTTGGGACTTTTTTTCCAGACTTTCTGCCTCGTTTTTGCCCCAAAAAGCCGCAAATTTGGGAGCTCCCCCCCACCCCCAGCCAGGTGAGTCCCACGGGGGGCCCACGGGGGGCCCCTGGGAGGTGACAAGGGGGGGGGGGGAAGGGTTGGGGGGTGCTGCTCCCCTTACACAATTTCCACAGCTCGGGGTTGAGGGGAAAAAGGGGGAAAATGGGCAAAAAGCAACGTTTGGACCCATTTTTCCTCTGGGCTGCTAACCAGGAAAAGGGGGGGAAAAAATGGGGGGAGGGAAGGGGGGGTTTTCCTCCCTCCCCCTTCTCCACCAGGAAATAGATTTTGGGGGGATTAAAGCCAGAAAGGGGGAAATTTCTGGTGCCTTTTTTTGGGGGGGGGTCACTCAATATTTAGGATTTTTTTTGCTGCTGTTTCCTCGTGGGGTTTTTTTGCTGCTGTTTCCTCGTTTTTTAAATTTTTTTTTTCCCTTCTTTTTCCTTGTTTTTCCTGTTCCCAGGGAGACGGGAGGGGAAGCAGGATCCTGGGGCACCTGCCCTCCTGGAAACGGGGTGAAAAGAGGTGATTTTTGGCCCGCTTAACCAAAAAGTGTAAGTTTTGGAGAGGGGGGCTCCCAGGTCGGTTTTTTTGGGGGGGGGAGGGAAAAGTGGAAAGTTCCCCCCAGAAAACGAGGGGAACTTTGTCACCCAGAACCTCATTACTGAGAACTTAATTAACACCTGCTGGGGACCCTCTGCCCTCCTGGAAACGGGGTGAAAAGAGGTGATTTCTGGCCCACTTAACCAAAAAGTATAAGTTTTGGGGGGGGTGGTCGCTTGAGGGGCTCCCAGGTTGGTTTTTTTTTTGGGGGGGGGAAGTGGAAAGTTCCCCCCAGAGAATGAGGGGAACTTTGTCACCCAGAACCTCATTACTCACAACTTAATTAACAGGAAACTCATTAACCAGAACCTCCTTAATGAACCAGGTGGGTGAGGAGTTAGGCCTCAATTCTACCCCAAAAAGCTGCTTGGGGGGGGGGGGGGGGGAATCCTTGTCCCTCAACCCTCATTTTGGGGCAAATTTGGCCTTTTTGGGGACGATTTGCCCTTTTCTGGGGACAATTTGCCCTTTTTGGGGAACAATTTGCCCTTTTTTGTGGCCAAACCCTCTGATTTTGGGTGTTGTTGGGCTCCGGGCTGACAGAACCTCCCGTGGGTCTGGGGGGGGGCTGTGCTGTCGACTCTAATTAAGCTCCCCCAGGCTTAATTAAGCTTCCCCTTTGCTTGATTAAACTCCCCTGTGCTTAATTAGGCCCTGACCAGGTTGAACCCGGGCCCGGCAGGCGGGGAGGGGTGTGTGACACTTGCAGGACCTGTTTTGGGGCCGTTTCACCCCAATTCGTCACCCTTTGGTGTTCCGGGGCTGTGGGGTTGTCCCTGGTTTTTGTTTGTTTTTTTTTTTTATTCCCCCAGGGCCATTTCGAGGTTAAACCCAACTATTTTGGGCCCTCCCGGGTTACTGGCAGCCAACAGCTGCAGAAGGGGGGGGGGGGGGGAGATTTAGAGGGTTTCCCCACCCCTTTAATTCCTTCTTTTCACCCCAAAACAGCATCGTCACCAAAATCAGCCCTGCACAGCTCAGGCAAGACCCCAAATTTGGGGGGGTTTACGGAATTTTTTAGTATTTTCCTCCCTCTCCCCCCTCCCCCCTAAAATAAGTTTTCCACGGGATCATAATCAGCTCCGGGTGGGATAAAACCCAAGGGCGGGGTTGTTTTGGGGTCAAAATTCTCCTTTTTCTCTCAAGGGAGGATCCCAAACCAGACCCAACCCCCCCCCCTCCCTTGAAATTCCCCAAAATTCCCAGTTTTCCCCAAAAAGACCTGGCAGGGGGGGTGTGTCCATCACCCTGTGTGTCCCCCCCTCTCAGGCCTAGCCCTCTGCATTTAATTATTTAAATGCTGCTAATTATTTGTTTTTAGTTCCCCCACTAATGAGATGCATCCAAATTTCTCAAAAATGCATCCTATTTCCCAAAAAAAAACAAAAAAAAAGAGGTTTTATTGTTCTTCCTCCCCCATCTTTCCCAATTTCTCACTGCAGAGAAAAAAATAATGGAGGAAACACCTCGAGAATTAGGTAGGAAAACCTCAAAAGTTTGGTGGAAAACCTGGAGAATTATGTGGTAAAAAGCCAAAAAAAGAGAAAAAAATTATGTAGGAAACACCTCGAGAATTAGGTGGGAAACCCTCAAAAGTTCAGTGGAAAACTATGAGGTAAAAAAACAAAAAAAAAAGAGGTTTTATTGTTCTTCCTCCCCCATTTTTCCTGATTTCCCACCACAGAGGAAAAAATCAGGTGGGAAACACCTCGAGAATTAGGTGGGAAAACCTCAAAAGTTTGGTGGAAAACCTGGAGAATTATGTGGTAAAAAGCCAAAAAAAGAGAAAAAAAATATGTAAGAAACACCTCGAGAATTAGGTGGGAAAACCTCAAAAGTTCAATGGAAAATTATGAGGTAAAAACCAAAAAAAAAGAGGTTTTATTTTTCTTCCTCCTCCATTTTTCCTGATTTCCCACCACAGAGGAAAAAATCAGGTGGGAAACACCTCGAGAATTAGGTGGGAAAACCTCAAAAGTTCAGTGGAAAATTATGAGGTAAAAAAAAAAAAAAAAAGGAGGTTTTATTGTTCTTCCTCCCCCATTTTTCCTGATTTCCCACTGCAGAGAAAAAAATCACGTGGGAAACACTTCGAGAATTAGGCAGGAAAACCTCAAAAGTTTGGTGGAAAACCTGAAGAATTATGTGGTAAAAACCCAAAAAAAGAGAAAAAAATTATGTAGGAAACACCTCGAGAATTAGGTGGGAAACCCTCAAAAGTTCAGTGGAAAACTATGAGGTAAAAAAACAAAAAAAAAAGAGGTTTTATTGTTCTTCCTCCCCCATTTTTCCTGATTTCCCACCACAGAGGAAAAAATCAGGTGGGAAACACCTCGAGAATTAGGCGGGAAAACCTCAAAAGTTTGGTGGAAAACCTGGAGAATTATGTGGTAAAAAGCCAAAAAAAGAGGAAAAAAATATGTAAGAAACACCTCGAGAATTAGGTGGGAAAACCTCAAAAGTTCAATGGAAAATTATGAGGTAAAAACAACAAAAAAAGAGGTTTTATTTTTCTTCCTCCTCCATTTTTCCTGATTTCCCACCACAGAGAAAAAAAACATGTGGGAAACATGTCAAGAATTAGATGGAAAAAGCTCAAAAAACTTCAGTGGAAAATTATGTGGTAAAAACAAAAAAAAAAACCCCAAAATTTTCATTGTTCTTCATCCCCCAATTTTTCCTGATTTCCCACCGCAGAGAAAAAAAATAATGTAGGAAACACCTCAAGAATTAGGCGGGAAAACCTCAAAAGTTCGGTGAAAAACCTCAAAACTTACGCGGTAAAAACCCCAAAAAAACCCCCAAAAAAGATATTTTATGTTTTTCCCCTCCCCATTTTTCCCGATTTCCCACTTTTTTTCCTCAGGATGACGGAGGAGCCCATCGTCCCCGTCTACTGCACCGGGGTTTCGGCGCAGGTGCAGCGGGAGCGGGCCAAGGCCCTGGGTTTGGGTCAGCACCAGAACGCGGTTCGGTACCTGGGTCAGGATTATGGGAAGCTCCTGGAGGAATGTCGGCGTTCTGGGACCCTTTTCCGGGACCAAACCTTCCCCCCGGCACCCACGTCCCTCGGCTTCCGCGAGCTCGGCCCCGGCACCGCCAAAACCCACGGCGTCCAATGGAAGAGGCCAACGGTGAGAGGCAACCACCTTGGGTTTTTAGACCCTTCCACCACCATTCTGGGGCTTCTTCCCTCATTTTGGGGCTTCCTCCCCCATTTTGGGCCTTCCTCCCCCATTTTGGGCCTTCCTCCCCCATTTTGGGCCTTCTTCCCCCATTTTGGGCCTTCCTTCCCCATTTTGGGCCTTCCTTCCCCATTTTGGGCCTTCCTCCCCCATTTTGGGCCTTTCTCCCCCATTTTGGGCCTTCCTCCCCCATTTTGGGCCTTTCTCTCCCATTTTGGGCCTTTCTCCCCCATTTTGAGGCTCCTTCCCCCACCATTTTGGGGCTTCCTCCCCCACCATTTTGGGCCTCCCTCCCCCACCATTTTGGGGCTCCCTCCCTCACCCATTTTGGGCCTTCTTCCCCCATTTTGGGCCTTTCTCCCCCACCATTTTGGGCCTCCCTCCTCCCCCATTTTGGGCCTCCCTCCCCCACCATTTTGTGGCTTCCCCCACCATTTTGGGGCTCCCTCCCTCACCCATTTTGGGCCTTCTTCCCCCATTTTGGGCCTTTCTCCCCCATTTTGGGCCTCCCTCCTCCCCCATTTTGGGCCTCCCTCCCCCACCATTTTGGGCCTTCCTCCCCCATTTTGGGCCTTCCTCCCCCATTTTGTGTCTTCCTCCCCCCAATTTGGGCCTCCCTCCCCCACCATTTTGAGGCTTCCTCCCCTATTTTGGGCCTTCTTCCCCTATTTTGGGCCTTCTTCCCCCATTTTGGGCCTTTCTCCCCCATTTTGGGTCTCCCTCCCCCATCATTTTGAGGCTTCCTCCCCCATTTTGGGCCTCCCTCCTCCCCCATTTTGGGCCTCCCTTCCCCACCATTTTGGGCCTCCCTTCCCCACCATTTTGGGCCTTCCTCAGCCCTAACCCACGTCGGTTCTTCCAGAACAGAACCAACGCCACCAAAATACCCAAATTATGGCGGTTTTGATGACCAAATTGGGGGGGTTCCCCCTGTTTTTCACCCCTCAGGAGCTGTGCCCACGCCCCCAGTTCATCGTGGACGGGGCCACGCGCACCGACATCTGCCAGGGAGCTCTTGGTAGGGATTGCTGGTTTGATGCTTTTTCCTGATTTTCTGGTTTTTTACCTCAAAATGGGAAGGGCCGGGGGGTGGTCGCGCCGAACCGCCGCTCGTTCACGTGCTGGAGCAGGTTTGGATCTTTCACCTGAGGGTTCAACCCACCTTGGTTTGGCTCTTGGCGCCTTCAGGGTGTACAGAACCTATAGGTGGTTGTCTTGAAAATCACAAAATTGTCTTTTTTTACCTCAAAACTGCTGCCTGCAGGAGACTGTTGGCTACTGGCAGCTATTGCGTCCCTCACACTCAACGAGAGCATCCTACACCGCGTGGTGCCCCATGGCCAGAGCTTCCATCATGGCTACGCCGGCATCTTCCACTTTCAGGTGAGATCTTGGATCCTCCTCCCTCAAATTTGGGGCTCCCCCCACCATTTTGGGGCTTCCTCCCCCATTTTGGGGCTTCTTCCATCATTTTAAGGTTCCACGTCACCGTTTTGGGGCTCTTCCTGCCATTCTGGGGGCTCTTCCCACCATTTTGAGGCTCCCCTCCACCACCTTGGGGGTCCCCACCCCAATTTCAGGGCTTTTCCCACCATTTTGGGGGTCCCCCCACCATTCTGGGGCTTCCTCCACCATTTTAAGGTTCCACATCACCATCTGAGGGCTTTTCCCACCATTTTAGGGTCCTCACCACCATTCTAGGGGTTTCTGTCCTGATTTTAGGGTTCCCTGCCACCATTTTGTAGCTCCCCCAGCCATCTGGGGACTTTTCCCACCATTTTGAGGCTTCCCTCCACCACTTTGGGGGTCCCCACCCCAATTTCAGGGCTTTTCCCACCATTTTGGGGGTCCCCCCACCATCCTGGGGCTCCCTGCCACCATTTTAAGGTTCTTCATCACCATTTTGGGGCTCTTCCTGCCATTTTGTGGGCTCTTCCCACCATTTTTAGGGTCCTCACCACCATTCTAGGGATTTCTGTCATGATTTTAGGGTTCCCTGCCACCATTTTGTAGCTCCCTCAGCCATCTGGGGACTTTTCCCACCATTTTGAGGCTCCCCTCCACCACTTTGGGGGTCCCCACCCCAATTTCAGGGCTTTTCCCACCATTTTGGGGGTCCCCCCACCATTCTGGGGCTCCCTGCCACCATTTTAAGGTTCTTCATCACCATTTTGGGGCTCTTTGTGCCATTTTGTGGGCTCTTCCCACCATTTTTAGGGTCCTCACCACCATTCTAGGGATTTCTGTCATGATTTTGGGGTTCCCTGCCACCATTTTGTAGCTCCCCCAGCCATCTGGGGACTTTTCCCACCATTTTTGTGGGTCCCCCCACCATCCTGGGGCTCCCTGCCACCATTTTAAGGTTCTACATCACCATTTTGGGGCTCTTCCTGCCATTTTGTGGGCTCTTCCCACCATTTTTAGGGTCCTCACCACCATTCTAGGGGTTTCTGTCCTGATTTTAGGGTTCCCTGCCACCATTTTGTAGCTCCCCCAGCCATCTGGGGACTTTTCCCGCCATTTTGGGTCTCTCTTCACCATTCTGGGAATCCCTGCCACCATTCTGAGGCAAAATCCGGCGCTTTCCACCCTCAAACATCCAACACCTTCATCGGGTGTGCCGGCGGGCTCCAAAATCAGGATTTTTTCCCCAAAATGCCCTTTCCCTCCCCTCAGATCTGGCAGTTTGGCGAGTGGTTGGACGTGGTTGTGGATGACTACTTGCCCACTAAGGATGGCAAACTCCTCTTCGTCCACTCCGCCGAGGGCACCGAGTTCTGGAGCGCCTTGCTGGAGAAAGCCTACGCCAAGTACACCTCCCCCCCCCCCTTCCCCCCCTCCCAGCTTTCATTTTTGGGGCTAAAAACTCCCCAAACGGTCAAAAATCTCCTTGCCAGGGTCAACGGGTGCTACGAGGCCCTCTCAGGGGGCAGCACCTCGGAGGGTTTCGAGGACTTCACCGGCGGCGTCACCGAGTGGTACGACCTCCGCAAGCCTCCCGCCGACCTCTACCAGATCATCCTCAAGGCGTTGGAACGCGGCTCGTTGCTCGGGTGCTCCATCGACGTGAGGCTCCTCTTCTTCTTCTGTTTAATATCTTTATAGGTGATTTAGATGAGGGGGTTGAGGCCATCATCAGCAAATTCACAGATGACACCAAGCTGGGGGGGGAGTGTGGATCAGCTGGAAGGGAGGAGGGCCCTGGATAGGTTGGAGAGTTGGGATGATCCCAATGGGATGGGGTTCAACACAACAACCCCGTGGGGAGCTCCGGGCTGGGCACAGAGTGGGACCTGGGAGTCTGGATTGCCAGGAAGGTGACCATGAGCCAGCAGTGTGCCCAGGTAGCCAAGAAGGCCAATGGTGTCCTGGGCTGGTGGCCAGCAGGTCCAGGGAAGGGATTCTGCCCCTGGTGAGGCCACAGCTTGAGTCTTGTGTCCAGTTCTGGGCCCCTCAGCTCAGGAAGGAGATTGAGGTGCTGGAACAGGTCCAGAGAAGAGCAAGGAGGCTGGGAAGGGATCCAGCAGAATTCCTGTGAGGAAGGGCTGAGGGAGCTGGGGGTGTTGAGGCTGGAGAAGAGGAGGCTCAGGGGAGACCTCATCACTCTCTCCAACTCCCTGAAAGGAGGTTGGAGCCGGGGGGGGTTGGGCTCTTTTCCCAGGCAACTCTCAGCAAGACAAGAGGGCACAAGAGGTCTCAAGTTGTGCCAGGGGAGGTTTAGGTTGGACATGAGAAAGAATTTCTTTCTGGAGAGGGTGATCAGACCTTGGAATGGGCTGCCCAGGGAAGGGGTGGATTCTCCATCCCTGGAGATATTTCCAAAGAGCCTGGATGTGGCACTCAGTGCCATGGGCTGGGAACCACGGGGGGAGTGGATCAAGGGTTGGACTTGATGAGCTCTGAGGTCCCTTCCAACCCAGCCCATTCTATGATCCTATGATTCTTTTTGGGGTTGAAAAAGAGGATTTTGGGGGAGTGGGGGGCATCCAATTTTGGGCCCGTTTAGTGTAATTTTGGGCCCGTTTAGTGTAATTTTGGGCCTGTTTAGTGTAATTTTGGACCAGTTAACATGGCCGCCGCCTCGCTCCCCGCAGATAACGAGCGCCTTCGACATGGAGGCGGTGACGTTCAAGAAGCTGGTGAAGGGCCACGCGTACTCAGTGACGGGGGCCAAGCAGGTGAGAGAGGTTTTTACGGCTGTTTTTTTGGGGAGAAAACAGCACTTTTTGGGTCACTGACTTGCGGGTTGGGTCCCACTTTTCGGCGCTGACCGCAGATCAGCTACCGCGGGCAGTCCCTGGGCCTGATCCGGATGAGGAATCCCTGGGGAGAAGTGGAGTGGACGGGAGCCTGGAGTGACAAGTGAGGAGGATGAGGCTTCGTTAGCGTTAATTAACGAAGCAGCTCGGGGCCCCCGGGGCTGAGACCCCTTTGCCACCTGCAGCTCGTCCGAGTGGAACGCGGTGGAGCCGGCGCTGAGGCAGCAGCTGATGGTCAGGATGGAGGATGGGGAGTTTTGGTAAGGCAAGGAAAAAACCCCAAAACTCCCTTCTTTTTGTGGCAGGGGAAAAGGAAAAGGAAAAAGGAAAGGGGAAAGAAAAGGGAAAAGAAAATGAAAAAGGGAAGGGAAGGAAAAAGGAAAGGAAAAAGGAAAGGGAAGGAAAAAGGAAAAAAGGAAGGAAAAAGGAAAGGAAAAAAGGAAGGAAAAAGGGAAGGAAAAAGGAAAGGGAAGGAAAAAGGAAAGGGAAGGAAAAAGGAAAGGAAAGAAAAAAGGAAAAAAAAGGAAAGAAAAAAGGAAAGGGAAGGAAAAAGGAAAGGAAAGAAGAAAGGAAATGAAAAAGGAAAGGAAAGAAAAAAGGAAATGAAAAAGGAAAGGAAAGAAAAAAGGAAAGGAAAGGAAAAAGGAAAGGAAAGGAAAAAGGAAAGGAAAAAGGAAAGGAAAGAAAAAAGGAAAGGAAAAAGGAAAAGAAAAAAAGGAAAGGAAAAAGGAAAGGAAAAAGGAAAGGAAAAAAAAAGAAAAGGAAAAAGGAAAGGAAAGAAAAAAGGAAAGAAAAAAGGAAAGAAAAAGAAAAAGGGAAGGAAAAAGGAAAGGAAAGAAAAAAGGAAACGAAAAAGGAAAGGAAAGAAAAAAGGAAAGGAAAGAAAAAAGGAAAGGAAAGGAAAAAGGAAAGGAAAAAAAGGAAAGGAAAAAGGAAAGAAAAGGAAAAAGGTAGGAAAAGGAAAAAGGAAAGAAAAAAGGAAGAAAAGGAAAAGAAAGGAAAAAGGAAAGGAAAAGGTAGGAAAAGGAAAAAGGAAAGGAAAAAGGAAAGGAAAGGAAAAGTGGGGGTGGGAGAGGGACTCTTCCAGGGAATCTCCTTTTCCTCCAGGATGTCCTTCCGGGATTTCCTCCGGGAATTCACCCGCCTGGAGATCTGCAACCTCACCCCGGACGCTCTCCAATCCCGGAAATTCCGCAAGTGGAACACCCGGCTCTACGACGGGACCTGGCGGCGCGGCAGCACCGCCGGCGGCTGCCGGAACTACCCCGGTACGTGGGGGTTGGGTTGTTCTCACCTCAAACCTCCTGGTTTTGGCAAAGCTGGGACGGGGGGAGGAGTGACTGACACCCCAGGAGGCTGTGCTGTCACTCAGGAGGGACCTGGAGAGGTTGGGAAGAGAGAAATTTAATGGATTTACAACAAAAGGAAGTGGAGAGTTGGACATCTGGGAAAGAACAACCCCAGGTACCCCAGGACAGGGTGGGGAGTGAGCAGCAAAAGAAATGGAATGGATTTACAAAAAAAAAAAAGGAAATGGAGAGTTGGACATCTGGGAAAGAACAACCCCAGGTACCCCAGGACAGGGTGGGGAGTGAGCAGCAAAAGAAATGGAATGGATTCACAAAAAAAAATAAGGAAATGGAGAGTCTGACATCTGGGAAAGAACAACCCCAGGTACTCCAGGACAGGGTGGGGATTGAGCAGCAAAAGAAATTGAATGGATTTACAAAAAAAAGGAACTGGAGAGTCTGACATCTGGGAAAGAACAACCCCAGGTACCCCAGGACAAAGAGGAAAAGGCTGAGGGAGCTCTGGAGGAGCCTGAGGGTTGAGCTCCTCAAGGTTTATAAATATCTAAAGTATCAATGTCAGGAAGATGGGGCCAGGCCCTTCCCACTGGTGACCAATGGTGGGACAAGGGGTTATGGGATGCAAGTTGGAGCGTAGCAGGTTCCATGTAAACGTAAGAAAACCCTTTTTCAACGTGAGGGTGACAGAACCCTGGCTGTCCAGGGAGGTTGTGGAGTCTCCTCTGGAGTCGTTCAGAACCCACCTGGACGTGTCCCTGGTGCTCCTTGGCCTTCCCCTCCCAGCCCCTAAAATTCTGTGGTAAAATGTGGTAATATTCTGTGATTTCTCTGCTTTAACCTCTCGCCCCTCTTCAGCCACTTTCTGGATAAACCCACAGTTCAAGATCCAGTTGGAGGAGGTGGATGATGATGATGGGGACGAAGGTGGCCGGCGGGAGCCCGGCTGCAGCTTCCTCCTGGCCTTGATGCAGAAGCACCGGCGCCGCGAGCGCCGCCACGGCAAGGACATGGAGACCATCGGCTTCGCCGTCTATGAGGTAACGGCGCCATCTTGGCGCCAACCGACGTCACCCGGCACCGCTCGGTGCCACCATCTTCCCTCTTTTCCCTACAGGTGCCTCCAGAGGCACCCGGTGCCACCATCTTCCCTCTTTTCCCTGCAGGTGCCTCCGGAGGTGGGTGCAACGCTGCGGTGGTGACAGGAAGAAACGTGGAGGGTGGTTGTCAGGGTGTAAAACTGCCCCGGCCGTTAAACCGAGTGACAGATTCTCTCTGTTAATCTCTCTCCCCTCCCTGATAAAGAAAGGAGAGAGAATAAAGGAGAGAGACTGATGGGCTGGAAACTAAACTACAGAGCTTTAATGAAACAGTAATGATAAATAGGAAAAATTACTAAATTTAGACTAAATTTAGTAAATTTACTAAATTTACTAAATTACTAAATTACTAAATCATTTACTAAACAGTAATGATAAATAGGAAAAATTACTAAATTTAGACAAACATACAGGAAAATTGATCCCACGTTCCTTCCCCCCTTTTCCCCCAATAATTCTCACGTCACCACCGAGGCTGCAGGGCAGTTTTGGGAAAGTCCAGGCTGGAATCCTGGAGTTGGCAGCAGTTGGGAACTGGAGGCAGAACACACAGATTCAGGCTGGGATGGATCAGGAGCAGAGGCAGAGGAAGGGATGGAATCCTCCCAGGATGCTGAAGGAAACAGGGAACGGGTGAAGAAAGGGAAGCAGGAAGGGGTTTGAGCCTTGTGATCCCTCAAGTTTATCCTGAGTATGAGGTGTATGGGATGGAATTCTCTGTGTGGTCAATTCTGGCATCCATCTTGTCCCAAAGGAGGCTGCAGGTGGGACCTCTTTATTCCTCTTGGAGGCTAAAATGTTCCTCAGAACCGAGCAGTGTCCTTGGTTCTGCAGTCTGGCAGGAACAATAAACATGGAGTTACCAATCCCAGAAGCAGACACTGGCTGAGAACCTTGCTGTTAATTCTGATTACGAGCGACTGAGCAGAAAGCAAAAGCACAAGGCAGAAAATCACCTTTATCCCGGCCCAAACCAGAGAACAGTAGTTTCATTTGGATTTTTTTTTTTTTTCGGAGGGGAGTTGTGGGGGTTTTTGTTTTTTTTTTTTTGATCCTTCTTCGGGTTCCGGCAGCACGTGGGGAAATCGGGCGTCCACCTGAAGCGGGATTTCTTCCTGGCCAACGCCTCGCGGGCCCGCTCGGAGCAGTTCATCAACCTGAGGGAGGTCAGCACCCGGTTCCGGCTGCCCCCCGGCGAATACATCGTGGTCCCCTCCACCTTCGAGCCCAACAAGGAAGGAGACTTCGTCCTCCGCGTCTTCTCCGAGAAAAAAGCCGGCACGGAGTAAGAGCCGCGCCGACCGTTCCGACCCCCCTCCCGGCCCCGGTGACTCCCGCCGGGCCAAACTCTGCTTTGGTTTGCTTTGGTTTGGTTTATTTTATTTGTTTATGTTTTATTTTATATTTTATTTTATGTTTCATTCTATTCTGTTTTATTTTATCTTATTTTATTTTGCCTTTTGTTTTCTATTCTTTTCTATTCTTTTCCTTTTTCTTTTTCTTTTGTTCTATTTTATTCTATTCTATTTGTTCTATCTTATTCTATCTTATTCTATCTTATTCTATCTTATTCTATCTTATTCTATCTTATTCTATCTTATTCTATCTTATTCTATTTTATTTTATTTTTATTTTTATTTTAATTTTATTTTATTTTTTATGTTTAATTTTTTATTTTATTCTGTTTTATTACATCTTATTTTATCTTCTTTTCTCTTTTTTCTTTTCTTTTTTTTTCCTTTAATTTTTATTCGATTTTATTCTACTGTCCTGGTTTTTTATGTTTTATTTTATATTTTATTTTATATTTTATTTTATATTTTATTTTATATTTTATTTTATATTTTATTTTATATTTTATTTTATATTTTATTTTATATTTTATTCTATTCTATTTTATTTTATCTTATTTTATTTTGCCTTTTCTTTCTTTTTTCTCTTTCTCTTTTCTTTTCTTTTCTTTTCTTTTCTTTTCTTTTCTTTTCTTTTCTTTTCTTTTCTTTTCTTTTCTTTTCTTTTCTTTTCTTTTCTTTTCTTTTCTTTTCTTTTTTCTTTTCTTTTCTTTCTTTTCTTTCTTTTCTTTTCTTTTTTCTTTTCTCCTTTCCCTTTCCCTTTTCCTTTCCCTTTTCCTTTCCCTTTTCCTTTCCCTTTTCCTTTCCCTTTTCCTTTCCCTTTTCCTTTCCCTTTTCCTTTCCCTTTTCCTTTCCCTTTTCCTTTCCCTTTTCCTTTCCCTTTTCCTTTCCCTTTCCCTTTTCCTTTTCCTTTTCCTTTTCCTTTTCCTTTTCCTTTTCCTTTTCCTTTTCCTTTTCCTTTTCCTTTTCCTTTTCCTTTTCCTTTTCCTTTTCCTTTTCCTTTTCCTTTTCCTTTTCCTTTTCCTTTTCCTTTTCCTTTTCCTTTTCTTCTATTCTATTTTACCTTCTTTTATCTTACCTTCTTTTATTTTATCTTATTTTACCTTCTTTTGTTTTATCTTATTTTACCTTCCTTTATTTTCTTATTTTACTTCATTTTATCTTACTTTACCTTATTTTACCTTATCTTATTTTACCTTATTTTACCTTATTTTATTCTGTTTTATCTTATTTTCTTATTTTATTTTGTTTTATCCTATTTTACCTTATTTTATTTTGTTTTATCCTATTTTACCTTAGTTTAGTTTATCTTATTTTACCTTAGTTTAGTTTATTTTATCTTATTTCACCTTAGTTTAGTTTATTTCATCTTTATTTAATCTTATTTTACCTTATTTTCTTATTTTATTTTATCACGTTTCATTTTATTTTATTATTTTATTTCATCTCATTTTCTTATTATATTTTATCACGTCCCATTTTATTTTATTACTTTATTTTATCTTACCTTCTCTTATTTCAGGGAGATGGATGACAAGATCCAGGCCGTGCTACCAGACGAGGTGAGGCCGCAGGCCGCGGGGCGCCGGGCGCCGCCCTCAGGTGCCGAAGCGTCGCCTTTTCCCAAACCTGCCATTTTTTTCCCTCAGAAAGTGCTCTCGGAAAGCCAAATCGACGACAGCTTCAAGCAGCTCTTCAAGCAGCTGGCGGGGCCGGTAAGGGGGGGGTTGGCACCGGGGTGGGGGTGGCCTTGGGACCCCCCCAAAACTCCTCGTCTCCCGTAGGACATGGAAATCAGCGTCGGGGAGCTCCAAACCATCCTCAACCGCATCATCGGCAAACGTGAGCCACCGACCCTTCTTCAGGCCCATTCTGGGGCTTTTCCGCCATTTTTCGAGCTCCCCACCCCCAGATTCCCTCTAAACCCCCCCCCAAATCCCACTCCACCCCCTTCTGGCCCCCCCACATCCCCCCAAACCCCAAATTCCCCCTTAAACGCCCCAACCCCCCCCCCTCTAACTCCCCCTCTTCCTTCATAACCCCCCGGATCCCCTCTAACCCCCCCAAATCCCCCTCAAGACCCCCCCAAATCCCCAAACTCTCCCTCTTACCCCTCCAAATCCCCCTCTAATCCCCCCAAATCCCCCTCTAACCCCCCCCAAATCCCCCTCAAGACCCCCCGAGCCCCGCCAGATTCACCCATAACCCCCCAAATTCCCCCTTAAATGCCCCAAACCCCCTTCTAACTCCCCCACTTCCTTCATAACCCCCACAGATCCCTTCTAACCCCCCCAAATCCCACTCAAGACCCCCCCAAATCCCCAAACTCCCCCTCTAACCCCCCCAAATCCCCCTCAAGACCCCCCTAGCCCCCCCAGATTCCCCCATAACCCCCCAAATTCTCCCTAAAACTCCCCAAACCCCCCCTTCTAACTCCCCCACTTCCTTCATAACCCCCACAGATCCCACTCAAGACCCCCCAAATCCCCAAACTCCCCCTCTTACCCCTCCAAATCCCCCTCTAACCCCCCCAAAATCCCCCTCAAGACCCTTCTAGCCCCCCTAGATCCTCTCTATCCTCCCCATTTCCTCCCCAATCCCCCTCTAACCCCCCCAAACCCCTCTCAAGACCCCCCTGGCCCCCCCAGACCCCCTCTAACCCCCCCAATTCCCCCCCAGATTCCCTCTAACCCCCTCCCAATCCCACTCAAGACCCCTCTAAATCCCCAAACTCCCCCTCTTACTCCTCCAAATCCCCCTCTAACCCCCCCCAAATCCCCCTCAAGACCCCTCTAGCCCCCCTAGATCCTCTCTCACCCCCCAATCCCCCTCCAACCCCCCCCATTTCCTCCCCAATCCCCCTCTAACCCCCCCAAATCCCTCTAAGACCCCCCTGGCCCCCCCAGACCTCCCCTCCAAATCCCACTCAAGACCCCCCAAACTCCCCCTATTACCCCTCCAAATCCCCCTCAAGACCCCTGTAGCCCCCCTAGATCCTCTCTAACCCCCCCAATTTCCCCTCCAGTCCCCCTCTAACCCCCCCCAATCCCCCTCTTACCCCCCCAAATCCCACTCAAGCCATTTTGGAGCTCCCCACCACCATTTTTTTGGAGCTCCACCATTTTGGGCCTTTTCCCTCACCATTTCGTGGCTTTCCCTCACCGTTTCGGGCCTTCCAGGCCCGTTTTATGGTCTCCTTTTTGGGGAGGTTTACAGTGGAAAAACAAAAAAAACAACAACAAAAAAAAACCTTCCTTCCCGGCCTTGTTGATTAATTTAATTGTTTAATTTGCAAATTAACAACTGGGTTCTCCACAGACAAAGATCTCCGCACCAAGGGCTTCAGCATCGAGTCCTGCCGCAGCATGGTCAACCTCATGGATGTATCCACCACCACTTTGGGGCATTTTTTGGGGGGTCCCACTGACCCAGGTGGGGGGTTGGACCCCCAAAACCTCCCTAAACCCCCCCCCCCAGCTTTCCTTAACCCCCAGTAGAAAGATGGCAACGGGAAACTGGGGCTGGTGGAGTTCAACGTCTTGTGGAACAGAATCCGCAACTACCTGGTGGGTTTTTTTGGGGGGAGGTTTTGGGGTGCAAGGGGAGAGTTTTGGGGTTTCTCTTCTCATGGCTGACCCCCTTTTTGTTTGTTTTTTTTTTTTGGGTTGTCTCAGGCCATCTTCAGGAAGTTTGACCTGGATAAATCTGGGAGCATGAGTGCCTACGAGATGCGGATGGCGCTGGAAGCGGCCGGTAACGCCTCGTCCACCCCGCGGCTCTGGTAACACCGCCAGGATTTTTAACCAAATTCTCTTTTTTTTTTACCTTTTTTTTTTTCACTTCAAAAGGCTATAAATTGAACAAAAAGCTGCACGAGCTGATCATCACCCGCTACGCAGAGCCTGACCTGGCCATCGACTTCGACAACTTCGTCTGCTGCCTCGTGCGCCTGGAGACCATGTTCAGTCAGTGCCTTTTTTCCCCCCAAAAAGCCTCCGATCCCACCACGTTTCCCACACAAAAATTGGGAAAAAATAGATTTAAAATAAGGTTTTTTTTCCCCCTTTTCTCAATTCTGTGGAAAAATTGGAAAAAACCACACAGGAGTCCAGGGGGAAGATGGAAAACCCCACAGCATGTAGCAGGAAAAAAGTGCCAACAAAAAAAGCCAAACAGAATTTAAGGAGAAAAGTTGGAAAATAGACCATTTTTTTTCCCTTTAAATCCTGTTTTCTTCTTCTTAAACTTCTCCTCTTAAACCCTGCTGATTTCTTGCATTTTTTAAAAGAAAACTTTTTTTTCCCCCAACATTTCACCTTAAGCAATGCTGGGTTTTCCAACTTAAACTCAGGATTTTTTTTTTTCCCTAAGTTGTCCAGTTTTCCAATTTTCCCTTTACCTCCAGTTGGGCTTTTCCACCTTTTCCCAGAATTTAAACTTTTCCACAGAACAGAATGGGCAAAGCCACAAGTTTTAATTCAAGAGGAAAAGCGTTTTGGTTTTTTTTTCTGACCTTCCCGTTAAATTTTGGGGGTTTTCCTAACTTTTCCCCTAAAACTCTGCCCTTTTTTCCTTGCATTTCCCACCAAAATAATCCCCTTTTTCCTCACTGCAGGGTTTTTCCAAGCGATGGATGTGGACCAGGATGGTGTCGTCACCTTTGATTTGCTGCAGGTACCAACACCCACCCCTCACTTCCCCTCTCCCCTTTTCCTCTCCCTTTTCCCTCTCCCTTTTCCCTCTCCCTTTTCCTCTCCCTTTTCCCTCTCCCTTTTCCCTCTCCCTCTCCCTTTTCCTCTCCCTTTCCCTCTCCCTTTCCCTCCCCCTTTTCCCTCCCCCTTTTCCCTCCCCCTTTTCCCTCCCCCTTTTCCCTCCCCCTTTTCCCTCCCCCTTTTCCCTCCCCCTTTTCCCTCCCCCTTTCCCTCCCCCTTTCCCTCCCCCTTTCCCTCCCCCTTTCCCTCCCCCTTTCCCTCCCCCTTTCCCTCCCCCTTTCCCTCCCCCTTTCTCTCCCCTTTTCCCTCTCCCTTTTCCCTCTCCCTTTTCCCTCTCCCTTTTCCCTCTCCCCTTTTCCTCTCCCCTTTTCCTCTCCCCTTTTCCTCTCCCCTTTTCCTCTCCCTTTTCCTCACCCCTTTTCCTCTTCCTTTTCCTCCCACAGTGGCTCCAGTTCACCATGTTTGCCTGACCAGACCCTCCCAGCCCTCCAAGTGCCTTCTCACCCCGATGAAAAAGAATTTTTTTCCCCTTTTTGGGGGCTTTCTTCAGCATAAGATGGTGGAAGAGTAAGGGGCGAAGGTGCTGAAGCCAACCTCCAGCTGGGACATGGGGTTCTCCATGTGCTTTGCCAAAGAAAAACTCCTTTTCCTTGCCTCTCACGCTGCTCTTTTGAGGGGAATTCTCACGGTTTTGGTGCCTCTTCCTGCAGAAGGAGCCTGGGAGAGGAGGGGGGGGGGGTCTCATGGGACCCCAAACCCCCCACCCTGGCTGCCACCGCCTCTCGCTTCTTTCCCTGCACCTCAGTCAGGGATCTGCTGCCTACCTGGTGCCATAATGGTCGTGGTTTGTTGTTTTTTTTTATTATATAAATTAATAAGGGCAAAACAGAAAGGTATTAAAATCAGAACTCTTTTTTCCCTGCCTGTCTTCCCCCCCCTCGCCCCATTTCCTGCAGCTTTGCCTCAGGGAATGCCCAAGCGGCTCCCCTCGACCCACCTGGTGGTGGTGCTGAGGAGGAAGCGGTAGCTACGCTCATTTTTACCACCCAGGTGCAAAAAAAAAAAGATAAATTAACGTACGTTTAGCGTTTCTATTTATTTTGGGGCGGGTTTATTTTTTTTTTAATAAAAAAGCTTGGGGTTCTGTGCCGGGCATGAGGGGATGCGCTGGGGTCTTGCCTGCAGCCGGGATGAACCCGTTCACCACCGTGAGGAGAGCTGGGCGGTTCTTCTCTGATCCCCGAACCGAACCCCCCGAATCGGACCCCCGAACCGGACCCACCCCTCAGCTCCCGGTCCGCTCCCCCCAGGTCGTGAGGCGCCGCCTCCCTTCCCCTCAGCACCGCGAGGAAACACCGGGAGGGCGGGAAAGTTCCCGCCTTTTTCCTCCGCCCCTTCAGTGGGAGGGGCCGGGAGCTGTTTGGCCACGCCCCATCACCGCCTCTTCGCTCCTATTGGACGGTTGGCCGGCGATATTTGCATGGCGGGGCTCGTTCTGCCCCGCCCATTTCCTTATAAGGCGAGGCCACGCCCACCGCTGCCGTCAGGCGCGGCGGTGTCGCGCTCGCGCGGGCTTTCTGTGAGGCGATGGCGGAGCGGGAGGAGGCGGCGGCTGAGGCGGTGTCGGCTGAGGCGGTGCTGAGGGAGTTGGGGCTCTTCGAGCTGCGCTGCCAGGGGGAGGATGTGTCCGCCAGACGTGAGGACACCGAGGGGAGCACGGGCTGGGCTTGGGAGGGGTGTTAAGGGAGCTGTTTAAGAGATGTCCGGGGTTTTTCTTATGAGGTATCGGGTGGTTTGGGGGTGTGGGGAGGGCTGAGGGTGTCAGGAGAGGGGTTCAGGGGTGTGTTGGGCGATGTGGGGGTTTTAGGGAGGTGTCTGGGGGGTGTGGGGTGGTTTGGGGACATGGAGGGGGGGTTTGTGGTTCAGGACTTCGGGGGCTGCCACGGGCTGGGGCTGGGAGAGGGTGCTAAGGGGGGCTGCTGGGTTCTTCTTATGAGGTATTGGGTGGCTTGGGGGGTGTGCGGTGGGCTGAGGGTGTCAGGAGAGGGGTTCAGGGTGTGTTGGGTGATGTGGGGTTTGTAGGGGAGGGGTGTGGGGTGTTTTAGGGGGACATGGGGGGGTTATTTCAGTCAGGACTTTAGGGGCTGCCATGGGCTGGGGCTGGGAGGGGGTGTTAAGGGAGCTGTTTGAGGGAGTTGGGGGGCTGCTGGGGTTCTTCTTAAGAGGTATCGGGTGGTCTGGGGGTGTGAGGAGGGTGTTGGGTGGGCTGAGGGTGTCAGGAGAGGGGTTCAGGGGTGTGTTGGGTGATGTGGGGGTGGTATGGGAGGGGTGTGGGGTGGTTTGGGGGGACATGGGGGGGTTATTTCAGTCAGGACTTTGGGGGCTGCCATGGGCTGGGAGGGGGTGTTAAGGGAGCTGTTTAAGGGATATTGGGTGGTTTGGGGGTGTGGGTGGGCTGAGGGTGTCAGGAGAGTGGTTCAGGGGTGTGTTGGGTGATGTGGGGGTTGTAGGGGAGGTGTTTGGGGGGTGTGGGGTGGTTTGGTGGACATGGGGGGGGGGTTTGTGGGTCAGGACTGGCAGGTTTTGGGGGGGTGTCAGGGTGAGTTGGGTTTTCTGAGGTTGTAGAGCAGGAGCTGGGATGTGGGGGGGAGTGGGTGGCAGAAGGGGGTTCGTGGTGTGTTTTGGGGTCCATTTTGGGGAGGGGTCCCCAAACCTATGACCCCCCCTTTGCCCCCAGTGGTGGAGCTGTGCCTGACCCACGGCCTGGGCCCCGTGGCCTTGGCCAACGAGCTGCTGGCCTTTGTCACCAGCAAGAACCTGGACACCCAGCTCTCCACTGATGTCCTCGATGCCTTTGAGCACGAGGTGAGCAAGGGGTGTCCCCCCACCTCCCCCCTCACCCCAAAATCCTCAGGGAAAAGGAGAGGGACCCTCAGGCTCCTCCTTTTCCCTCCTCCAGGTCCTCTCCAGGCGAGGCAGCAGAGTCCCCCGCAAGAGGGACGCCCGCTCCGCTGCCTTCCACGACATCCACTCCCTCCAGGAGCTGTATCCCACGGGATTTGGGGTGATCCTTGGAAAAAAAGGGGGTGTTAGGGTGCCCGAGGGGGGGCTCATCCTGTGAACCCCCCCTCTGTGGGGATTTGTGGCCCCCAAACTCTGAATCCCAAGAGGGACGCCCGCTCCGCTGCCTTCCAAGACATCCACTGCTTCCAGGAGCTGTATCCCACGGAATTTGGGGTGATCCTTGA
>NW_027285953.1:552500-568202 GCF_036169615.1 Heliangelus exortis | reverse complement strand
TGTCCGGGCCGGG
Source organism: Heliangelus exortis (assembly GCF_036169615.1). NCBI lineage: Eukaryota > Metazoa > Chordata > Aves > Apodiformes > Trochilidae > Heliangelus > Heliangelus exortis. The sequence continues at coordinate 568,189 of NW_027285953.1, read as the reverse complement.
TGAGGTTTCCCGTGTTGAGTCAAATTAAGCCGCAGGCTCCACTCCTGGTGGTGCCCTTCCGTCAATTCCTTTAAGTTTCAGCTTTGCAACCATACTCCCCCCGGAACCCAAAGACTTGGGTTTCCCGGGAGCTGCCCGGCGGGTCATGGGAATAACGCCGCCGGATCGCCAGTCGGCATCGTTTATGGTCGGAACTACGACGGTATCTGATCGTCTTCGAACCTCCGACTTTCGTTCTTGATTAATGAAAACATTCTTGGCAAATGCTTTCGCTCTAGGCCGTCTTGCGCCGGTCCAAGAATTTCACCTCTAGCGGCACAATACGAATGCCCCCGGCCGTCCCTCTTAATCATGGCCCCGTTTCCGAAAACCAACAAAATAGAACCGGAGTCCTATTCCATTATTCCTAGCTGCAGTATGCCGGCGGCCGGCCTGCTTTGAACACTCTAATTTTCTCAAAGTAAACGCTTCGGGCCCCGCGGGACACTCAGCTAAGAGCATCGAGGGGGCGCCGAGAGGCAGGGGCTGGGACAGGCGGTGGCTCGCCTCGCGGCGGACCGCCAGCTCGATCCCAAGATCCAACTACGAGCTTTTTAACTGCAGCAACTTTAAGATACGCTATTGGAGCTGGAATTACCGCGGCTGCTGGCACCAGACTTGCCCTCCAATGGATCCTCGCTCAAGGATTTAAAGTGCGCTCATTCCAATTACAGGGCCTCGAAAGAGTCCTGTATTGTTATTTTTCGTCACTACCTCCCCGGGTCGGGAGTGGGTAATTTGCGCGCCTGCTGCCTTCCTTGGATGTGGTAGCCGTTTCTCAGGCTCCCTCTCCGGAATCGAACCCTGATTCCCCGTCACCCGTGGTCACCATGGTAGGCACAGACAGTACCATCGAAAGTTGATAGGGCAGACATTCGAATGGGTCGTCGCCGCCGCGGGGGCGTGCGATCGGCTCGAGGTTATCTAGAGTCACCAAAGCTGCCGGGCGGGCCCGGGTTGGTTTTGGTCTGATAAATGCACGCGTCCCCGGAGGTCGGCGCTCGTCGGCATGTATTAGCTCTAGAATTACCACAGTTATCCAAGGAGCGGGAGAGGAGCGACCAAAGGAACCATAACTGATTTAATGAGCCATTCGCAGTTTCACTGTACCGGCCGTGTGTACTTAGACATGCATGGCTTAAGCTTTGAGACAAGCATATGCTACTGGCAGGATCAACCAGGTAGCCGCCGCACCCGCGGCGCCCGGGACGACGCCCGCCCCCGCCGGCACCGCCCTGCCAACCCTGACCGCCCCGGCTCTTCACCGGCTCCGACCCGCGGGAGCGGCATCGCGGACGCGACGGTGGCGGCATGGCAGCGACGGGCACCGGCGGCAGCCGACGCCGACCGGGCGCTCGGGCGGGGAACGGCGCGGCGGCCGGACCCCGGCGGCCGGCCCTTCCCGCGACGCCGCGGGCAAGGAGCCGGGACCGCTGCGCGCAGCTTTTCGGCGTTCGAAGAGGAGGGGTGGGGGGTGGGGGGTGTCTCTCTCTCTCTCTCTCTCGCTTCGCCACCTTTTCCCCCCACGCCGCCGCAACCCCTCCTCGGCGGGCGGCCGACGACCCGCGCGCGCGCGCCCCGTTTCCCGTCCGCCTCGCGGGGACGGGGACTGGAGCGCGCGGAGCGAGCGCCCCGCCGCCCGCGGGGTCCCACGCGGCGTCGGCCGGGGCTGACCCGCCCCCTGAAGCCGGCTCGGGATGGATCGCCGGAGAGAGGGACGCACCCTTCCCCGTCCCTCGCCCCGCCACCCCGACGCGGGACAGACGACGGACGTGCTAGAGGAGACGAGTGACCCGCCGGGGCGGGCGCCACCCGGAGACCGAGGCCCCCCGACATCGCCCACGGGGCGGCTCGCTCTGCAGCAGGCAGGGGGGCGGCAACGTGAGCCAAGGCCGACAGACGGCGGCAGCGGCGGAGGGGGACGCCCCCCTGACCGCCCGCGGCAACCTCTTTTCGCCATTCGTTTTCTCATCGAGTTAGACACTTAAGGCTGACGACTGGCTTGGTTTTTTTCCCTTCGTGCTCGCCCGGCTTTTGCTCTCTCGGGTTTCTCGGCCCCGGAGGCGCTCGAGAAGACCCCTTCTTTTGCTCGCTCTTGGCTCGAAAGCCGCCCCCACCGCCCGAGCGCTGCTCGCGGCCGGCACACCCAACGGGGGCGCTCGGACCCGGGCCGGCACCGGCAACCCGGCGTGGTTTCGGACACCTGAAGGCTCGCGGGACCGCGCGGCCGTCACACAGCGGGGTTCGGTAAGGAAGCCCTCGGGCGCTCGCTCCCCCGGCTCGCGCGGGGGGAAGAACGGGGCCACACCTCGCACACCACGGGAAGCGAACGGAAAAGGAGGCCACCCTGCCCGCTCACCGGACTCGGCCGCGGCTCCCCATCACAGGGAGGAACGCGGAAGAGCCGGCCCGCCGGGGGCCCTCTCCGACACGACCCAGCACAAAGCCTCATCGCTCGACAGAGAAAGGACAGAGGAGAGAAGCCAAAGAAGCGACGGCCCACGCGGCCGCACCGTGCCCTGGGAAAGCGGCGGCCACGCCACGCGTAGCCATGCGTTCGAGCCACCGAGCGCGGGCTGCGAGAGGTACTCCGGAGGCGTCAGCACCGGCAGGCGCCGGCTCAGCGTGGAGACGCTCTCCCACCCCGGCCCGGGGAAAGGAGGGGGAGAGGCCAGTGCGGCGCACCGGCACGCGGACGGATCTCTCTTTGCAACGGGAAGGAGCAGGGAGGCGTCACCGGCCCCCACCACCTGCTCCGGGAACCACAGGCTCCCTTTTCCTTTTTTCCCCCTTGATCGTGCCCCAACGAGGGTGACGCACCCGACAGGGCCGTCTTCTCAGCGTTCGAAACTCCCGGCGACCGCCGCCGGACGCCGGGTCCGAAACCCGGAGGGAACCGCTCATCCCTGCCGGGGATCGGTTTTGCAGATGGAAGGAAAAAAAAAAAAAAAGCCGACCCGCAGAGCACAGAGCCCCGACACGGGTAGCACACGGGGAGCAGGGGGAAAGCCACTGAGGGAAGGCAACCCCAAAGCCGCCCGAGTTCAGCTGCCCGTCAAAAGGTGGGACGACCGGGCTGCTGTTTCCCCCCAGCCCGGCTTTTGCACGGGCTCCGGCTTAGGGCCAGGAAAGGAGAGGGGGGAAAGAATAAAATCATCTCGGTGAGCTCCAGCTTAAGGCCGAAGGAAAAAGTAAACGACAAGAGCAGAGAGAGGCTTCACTGACAGCCTCCTTCACCCTGTAAAAATCCACCAGTCCCCGGGCTCAGTAAAAGTCATAGGGCTCTCCGGCACCGCAAACCTGGGGGGAAAACCAAAAGCGGTGCAGCTGGGACCCCACCACCAGCTGGCACACTCAAAACACAGCACTCCATAAAGGAGGGCAGTGCCATCAACGAGCCCACGGGGACGCAAGGGGAAGCCGCGGCAGGCTCGGCAACCCCGGGACATCTGCCTTGGGCCTTCCTGGGCATCGAAGCCAGGGGCCGCAAAAACACCCACTACAGCGGGCTCCAGCTTAGGGCCGGGGACACGACTATAAAAGGAAGACGGGGCGCCGCCGCCCCGCCGTCTACCAGCTTTCTCCCGGGCTGCTCGGCTCCCGGCGGACGCCCCCAGAGCCGAGCAGGGCTCCGGCTTCGGACCGGAGCGAGAATAGGAAAGAGACGGGGCGCCGCCGCCCCGCCGTCTACCAGCTTTCTCCCGGGCTGCTCGGCTCCCGGCGGACACCCCCAGAGCCGAGCAGGGCTCCAGCTTAGGGCCGGAGCGCGACTATAGGAGGAAGGCAGGGCGCCGCCGCCCCGCCGCTTACCGGCTTTGTCCCGGGCTGCTCGGCTCCCGGCGGACGCCCCCAGAGCCGAGCAGGGCTCCAGCTTAGGGCCGGAGCGCGACTATAGGAAAGAGACGGGGCGCCGCCGCCCCGCCGTCTACCAGCTTTCTCCCGGGCTGCTCGGCTCCCGGCGGACACCCCCAGAGCCGAGCAGGGCTCCAGCTTAGGGCCGGAGCGCGACTATAGGAGGAAGGCGGGGCGCCGCCGCCCCGCCGCTTACCGGCTTGTCCCGGGCTGCTCGGCTCCCGGCGGACGCCCCCAGAGCCGAGCAGGGCTCCAGCTTAGGGCCGGAGCGCGACTATAGGAGGAAGGCGGGGCGCCGCCGCCCCGCCGCTTACCGGCTTGTCCCGGGCTGCTCGGCTCCCGGCGGACGCCCCCAGAGCCGAGCAGGGCTCCAGCTTAGGGCCGGAGCGAGAATAGGAAAGAGACGGGGCGCCGCCGCCCCGCCGTCTACCAGCTTTGTCCCGGGCTGCTCGGCTCCCGGCGGACGCCCCCAGAGCCGAGCAGGGCTCCAGCTTAGGGCCGGAGCGCGACTATAGGAGGAAGGCGGGGCGCCGCCGCCCCGCCGCTTACCGGCTTGTCCCGGGCTGCTCGGCTCCCGGCGGACGCCCCCAGAGCCGAGCAGGGCTCCAGCTTAGGGCCGGAGCGCGACTATAGGAGGAAGGCGGGGCGCCGCCGCCCCGCCGCTTACCGGCTTGTCCCGGGCTGCTCGGCTCCCGGCGAACGCCCCCAGAGCCGAGCAGGGCTCCAGCTTAGGGCCGGAGCGCGACTATAGGAGGAAGGCGGGGCGCCGCCGCCCCGCCGCTTACCGGCTTGTCCCGGGCTGCTCGGCTCCCGGCGGACGCCCCCAGAGCCGAGCAGGGCTCCAGCTTAGGGCCGGAGCGCGACTATAGGAGGAAGGCGGGGCGCCGCCGCCCCGCCGCTTACCGGCTTGTCCCGGGCTGCTCGGCTCCCGGCGGACGCCCCCGAGCCGAGCAGGGCTCCATTGGTCACCAGAGAAAGCAGGGTGCCGCCGCCCCGCTGCAGAATCAAGGTGGCCCCCGTGGCCGTTTCAAGCCCAAATGCACTGGATTGTCTCTGGAAGGTAAACCTGCTACCTCGAGAAGGGAGTGGGGGGGGCGCCGCCGCCCCGCCCGCAGCACCCGACTGGCCCCGCGGCCATCCTTCCGGGATCGCTTGGCTTCGGTCAAGCTACTACTCACGGCTGGAGCGTAGGTAGGATCGCGGGGCGCCGCCGCCACCGCCTTTGCCTGGGGGACACCCAGTAGGAAGCCACGGCAGGCTTGGTACAACTTAGCTATGGGACCCGAGAACCGGGTTGCTCTCGCCCTTTTGGGTGCTCGTTTGGACCGGCTTTTTTTCCGGGGAGTGCCCTTGTCTCGCTGGAAACCGTGCCGAGGCGCCGCCGCCTCCCCTTCCGCCCTTTAAGCCGGTCCGCCGGGCCGCCCCTCCCCGGCTGGCATCGGTTTCCCTTCGTCTGGCATGGTGAGCTCCGCAGCACCACCTACTCCCCTATATACGGACAGACGAGGCCACTCCCGCCGGGAGATCCAAGAGCGCACCCTGTGGTCACCGGAGAGGCGCGCCGAGCGCGCCGACTTTTACGATGACGTAACTGGAGGCAGAGGAAAACAGCGACCCCTTTGGCGACTACCGGAACCGCGCGGACAACTGGTCTACCCCGCTGCCAGAGACCAAGTCCCGCCGAGCGCGGTAGACCTGGCCGCCGCCGTGGGCGCCAGGACCGGGTAGACCTGGCAAACCGGCCCGGAGCCAGGAAGACCTGCCCGCCGCCTTGGCGCCATAGCCGGGCCGCCCTAGCGGACCGGCCCGGAGCCGGAACCGGGTAGACCTGGCCGCCGGCTTCCGAACCGGGTAGACCTGGCGGACCGGATCGGAGCCAGGAAGACCTGCCCGCCGCCTTGGTGCCATAGCCGGGCCGCCCTAGCGGACCGGCCCGGAGCCGGAACCGGGTAGACCTGGCCGCCGGCTTCCGAACCGGGGAGACCCGGCGGACCGGCCCGGACCTGGAAGCGGGAAAAGCCGGGCGAAACGGCCCGGAGCCGGGCAGACCCCGCGGTCCGGCTCGGAGCCGAAACCGGGAGAACCTGGCGGACCGGCCCGGAGCCCGCTAGACCGTGCGGACCGGGCCGGAGCCGGGAGCGGGGAAAACGGGGGGACCGGCGCGGAGCCGGGCGGACCCCGCGGTCCGGCCCGGAGCCGGGACCGGGTTGACCTGGCGGCCGGCTGCCGTGCCGGGTAGACCTGGCGGCCCGGCCCGGAGCCGAAGGCGGGAAAAGCCGGGGGTCCGGGCAGACCCCGCGGTCCGGCTCGGAGCCGAAACGGGGAGAACCTGGCGGACCGGCCCGGAGCCCGGTAGAGCTGGGGGACCGGCCCGGAGCCGCGTAGAGCTGGGCGACCGGCTCGGAGCCCGCTAGACCGTGCGGACCGGGCCGGAGCCGGGAGCGGGGAAAACGGGGGGACCGGCGCGGAGCCGGGCGGACCCCGCGGTCCGGCCCGGAGCCGGCTAAACGCGGGTAAACCGCCCGGCGCCGGGACCGGGTAGACCTGGCGGCCGGCTGCCGTGCCGGGTAGACCTGGCGGCCCGGCCCGGAGCCGGAAGCGGAAATGCCCGAGGGACCGGCTCGGAGCCGGGCAGACCCCGCGGTCCGGCTCGGAGCCGAAACGGGGAGAACCTGGCGGACCGGCCGGGAGCCCGGTAGAGCTGGGGGACCGGCCCGGAGCCGCGTAGAGCTGGGCGACCGGCTCGGAGCCCGCTAGACCGTGCGGACCGGGCCGGAGCCGGGAGCGGGGAAAACGGGGGGACCGGAGCGGAGCCGGGCGGACCCCGCGGTCCGGCCCGGAGCCGGGACCGGAAACGGCTGGCGGACCGGCCCGGAGCCGGGAGAACATGGCGGACCGGCCCGGAGCCGGAAAGAGCCTGCGAGACCGGCCCGGCCCGGACCCGGGAGCGGGGAAAAACGGGGGGACCGGCGCGGAGCCGGGCGGACCCCGCGGTCCGGCGCGGAGCCGGGACCGGAAACAGCTGGCGGACCGGCCCGGAGCCGGGACCGGGTAGACCTGGCGGCCGGCTGCCGTGCCGGGTAGACCTGGCGGCCCGGCCCGGAGCCGGGACCGGAAACGGCTGGCGGACCGGCCCGGAGCCGGGCAGACCCCGCGGTCCGGCTCGGAGCCGAAACGGGGAGAACCTGGCGGACCGGCCCGGAGCCCGGTAGAGCTGGGCGACCGGCTCGGAGCCCGCTAGACCGTGCGGACCGGGCCGGAGCCGGGAGCGGGGAAAACGGGGGGACCGGAGCGGAGCCGGGCGGACCCCGCGGTCCGGCCCGGAGCCGGGACCGGAAACGGCTGGCGGACCGGCCCGGAGCCGGGAGAACATGGCGGACCGGCCCGGAGCCGGAAAGAGCCTGCGAGACCGGCCCGGCCCGGAGCCGGGAGCGGGGAAAAACGGGGGGACCGGCGCGGAGCCGGGCGGACCCCGCGGTCCGGCGCGGAGCCGGGACCGGAAACAGCTGGCGGACCGGCCCGGAGCCGGGACCGGGTAGACCTGGCGGCCGGCTGCCGTGCCGGGCAGACCTGGCGGCCCGGCCCGGAGCCGGGACCGGAAACGGCTGGCGGACCGGCCCGGAGCCGGGCAGACCCCGCGGTCCGGCTCGGAGCCGGAACGGGGAGAAGCTGGCGGACCGGCCCGGAGCCCGGTAGAGCTGGGGGACCGGCCCGGAGCCGCGTAGAGCTGGGCGACCGGCTCGGAGCCCGCTAGACCGTGCGGACCGGGCCGGAGCCGGGAGCCGGGGAAAAGGGGGGGGTCCGGCGCGGAGCCGGCACCGGAAACAGCTGGCGGACCGGCCCGGAGCCGGCTAAACGCGGGTTAAACCGCCCGGCGCCGGGACCGGGTAGACCTGGCGGCCGGCTGCCGTGCCGGGTAGACCTGGCGGCCCGGCCCGGAGCCGGGACCGGAAACGGCTGGCGGACCGGCCCGGAGCCGGGCAGACCCCGCGGTCCGGCTCGGAGCCGGAACGGGGAGAAGCTGGCGGACCGGCCCGGAGCCCGGTAGAGCTGGGGGACCGGCCCGGAGCCGCGTAGAGCTGGGCGACCGGCTCGGAGCCCGCTAGACCGTGCGGACCGGGCCGGAGCCGGGAGCGGGGGAAAAGGGGGGGGTCCGGCGCGGAGCCGGCACCGGAAACAGCTGGCGGACCGGCCCGGTGCCGGCTAAACGCGGGTTAAACCGCCCGGCGCCGGGACCGGGTAGACCTGGCGGCCGGCTGCCGTGCCGGGTAGACCTGGCGGCCCGGCCCGGAGCCGGGACCGGAAACGGCTGGCGGACCGGCCCGGAGCCGGGCGGACCCCGCGGTCCGGCTCGGAGCCGAAACCGGGAGAACCTGGCGGACCGGCCCGGAGCCCGGTAGAGCTGGGGGACCGGCTCGGAGCCCGCTAGACCGTGCGGACCGGGCCGGAGCCGGGAGCGGGGAAAAACGGGGGGACCGGCGCGGAGCCGGGCGGACCCCGCGGTCCGGCCCGGCGCCGGGACCGGAAACGGCTGGCGGACCGGCCCGGAGCCGGGACCGGGTAGACCCGGCGGCCGGCTGCCGTGCCGGGTAGACCTGGCGGCCCGGCCCGGAGCCGAAGGCGGGAAAAGCCGGGGGTCCGGGCAGACCCCGCGGTCCGGCTCGGAGCCGGAACGGGGAGAACCTGGCGGACCGGCCCGGAGCCCGGTAGAGCTGGGGGACCGGCCCGGAGCCGCGTAGAGCTGGGCGACCGGCTCGGAGCCCGCTAGACCGTGCGGACCGGGCCGGAGCCGGGAGCCGGGGAAAAGGGGGGGGTCCGGCGCGGAGCCGGCACCGGAAACAGCTGGCGGACCGGCCCGGAGCCGGCTAAACGCGGGTTAAACCGCCCGGCGCCGGGACCGGGTAGACCTGGCGGCCGGCTGCCGTGCCGGGTAGACCTGGCGGCCCGGCCCGGAGCCGGGACCGGAAACGGCTGGCGGACCGGCCCGGAGCCGGGCAGACCCCGCGGTCCGGCTCGGAGCCGAAACCGGGAGAACCTGGCGGACCGGCCCGGAGCCCGGTAGAGCTGGGGGACCGGCCCGGAGCCGCGTAGAGCTGGGCGACCGGCTCGGAGCCCGCTAGACCGTGCGGACCGGGCCGGAGCCGGGAGCGGGGGAAAAGGGGGGGTCCGGCGCGGAGCCGGCACCGGAAACAGCTGGCGGACCGGCCCGGAGCCGGCTAAACGCGGGTTAAACCGCCCGGCGCCGGGACCGGGTAGACCTGGCGGCCGGCTGCCGTGCCGGGTAGACCTGGCGGCCCGGCCCGGAGCCGGGACCGGAAACGGCTGGCGGACCGGCCCGGAGCCGGGCAGACCCCGCGGTCCGGCTCGGAGCCGAAACGGGGAGAACCTGGCGGACCGGCCCGGAGCCCGGTAGAGCTGGGGGACCGGCGCGGAGCCCGGTAGAGCTGGGGGACCGGCCCGGAGCCCGCTAGACCGTGCGGACCGGGCCGGAGCCGGGAGCGGGGAAAACGGGGGGACCGGCGCGGAGCCGGGCGGACCCCGCGGTCCGGCCCGGCGCCGGGACCGGAAACGGCTGGCGGACCGGCCCGGAGCCGGGACGGGGTAGACCTGGCGGCCGGCTGCCGTGCCGGGTAGACCTGGCGGCCCGGCCCGGAGCCGGAAGCGGAAATGCCCGAGGGACCGGCGCGGAGCCGGGCAGACCCCGCGGTCCGGCTCGGAGCCGAAACCGGGGACAGCTGGCGGCCCGGCCCGGAGCCGGGAGGAGCCTGCGGACCGGCCCGGCCCGGAGCCGAGATCGGGGAAACCCGGGGGACCGGCGCGGAGCCGGGCGGACCCCGCGGTCCGGCGCGGAGCCGGGCGGACCCCGCGGTCCGGCCCGGCGCCGGGACCGGAAACAGCTGGCGGACCGGCCCGGAGCCGGGACCGGGTAGACCTGGCGGCCGGCTGCCGTGCCGGGTAGACCTGGCGGCCCGGCCCGGAGCCGGGAGCGGGAACACCTGCCGGACCGACCCGGAGCCGGGTAGAGACGGGGTACCGTCCCGGAACCGGGAAGTTCCGGCGGACCGGCCCGGAGCCGGGTAGAGCCGGGGGACCGGGCCGGAGCCGGGCGGCAGACCCCGCGGACCGGCCCGGAGCCGAGTAGAGTCGCCCGTAGAGCCGCCCGGGCCCGGGTAGGCCCGTCCGCCGGTTCCGGAGCCGGCCGGATCCGTCGCTAGGAGCGGACGGACGAGCAGGAGGGCAGGACGGCAGGAGGCATCGTCGTGAAAAAAGGAGACTCGGGCGGGAGGTCGGTCACGCCGCTGCCGCATCCTCCCTTCCCCCTCGCCCGCGACGCACGCGGACGTTCGAGGCGACGATTAATAAAACGCACGAGCGGTTAACTCGTCGATCGACTCTGTCTTCCTTTCTCTCTCTTTTATTCCTTCGCGATTTAAAAGTGAAAAAATAAATAATAATAATAAATAAAATAAAATAAAATAATAAAAAAAAAAAAAACGGAAAAAAAAAAAATAAAAAAAAAACGGGGCCGGGGCTGGGGCCAGAGCTGGGCAAAGGGCCGAGACCGAGGCCTAGGCCGAGACCAGGACCGGGACCGACACCGAGGCATAGGCCGAGGCCTGAGCCGGGACGGGGACCGGGACCGGGACCAGGACCGAGACTGAGACCGAGGGCTAGGCCGAGACCTGGGCCGGGACCGAGAGCGAGAGTGAGAGCGAGAGCGAGAGCGAGAGCGAGGCCTAGGCCGAGGCCTGGGCCGGGACTGGGACCGAGAGCGAGAGCGAGGCCTAGGCGGAGGCCAGGGCCGGGACCGGGATCGGGACCGGGACTGAGAGCGAGGCCTAGGCCAAGGCCTGGGCCGGGACTGGGACCGAGAGCGAGAGCGAGGCCTAGGCGGAGGCCAGGGCCGGGACCGGGACCGGGACCGGGACTGAGAGCGAGGCCTAGGCCAAGGCCTGGGCCGGGACTGGGACCGAGAGCGAGAGCGAGGCCTAGGCGGAGGCCAGGGCCGGGACCGGGACCGGGACCGGGACTGAGAGCGAGGCCTAGGCCAAGGCCTGGGCCTGGGCCGGGACCGGGACCGAGAGCGAGAGCGAGGCCTAGGCGGAGGCCAGGGCCGGGACCGGGACCGGGACTGAGAGCGAGACCGAGGCCTAGGCCAAGGCCTGGGCCTGGACCGGGACTGAGAGCGAGACCAAGGCCTAGGCCAAGGCCTGGGCGGGGACCGGGACCAAGGGAGAGACCGAGAGCGAGACCGAGGCCTAGGCCGAGGCCTGGGCGGAGACCGGGACCAGGACTGAGAGAGAGGCCTAGGCCGAGGCCGAGGCCTGGGCCGGGGCCGGGGCCAGGGCCGGGGCCGGGGCCGGGGCCGGGGCCGGGACCGGGACCGGGACCGGGACCGGGACCGGGACCGAGAGCGAGAGCGAGGCCTAGGCCGAGGCCTGAGCCGGGACCGAGAGCGAGAGCGAGAGCAAGAGCGAGAGCGAGGCCTAGGCCGAGGCCTGGGCGGGGACCGGGACCGGGACCGGGACCGGGACCGGGACCGGGACCGAGAGCGAGAGCGAGAGCGAGACCGAGGCCTAGGCCAAGGCCTGGGCCTGGACCGGGACCGAGAGCGAGAGCAAGGCCTAGGCGGAGGCCAGGGCCGGGACCGGGATCAGGACCGGGACCGGGACTGAGAGCGAGGCCTAGGCCAAGGCCTGGGCCTGGGCCGGGACCGGGACCAGGACCGAGAGTGAGAGCGAGGCCTAGGCCGAGGCCTGAGCCGGGACCGGGACAGGGACCGGGACCGAGAGCGAGACTGAGGCCTAGGCCGAGGCCTGAGCCGGGACCGAGAGTGAGAGCGAGAGCAAGAGCGAGAGCGAGGCCTAGGCCGAGGCCTGGGCCGGGACCGGGACCGGGACCGGGACCGGGACCGGGACCGAGAGCGAGACCGAGACCGAGAGCGAGAGCGAGACCGAGACCGAGACCGAGACCGAGACCGAGACCGAGACCGAGGCCTAGGCCGAGACCTAGGCCGAAACCGAGACCGAGAGCGAGGCCTAGGCCAAGGCCCGAGACCGAGACCTGAGGCCTAGGCTGAGGCCCGAGGCCTAGGCCGAGACCTAGGCCGAAACCGAGACCGAGAGCGAGGCCTAGGCCGAGGCCCGAGACCGAGACCGAGACCCGAGGCCTAGGCCGAGACCTAGGCTGAAACCGAGACCGAGAGCGAGGCCTAGGCCGAGGCCCGAGACCGAGACCGAGACCCGAGACCTAAGGCCCAAGGCCTAGGCTGAGACCGAGACCGAGACCGAGACCGAGACCGAGACCGAGACCGAGGGCTAGGCTGAGGCCCGAGGCCTAGGCTGAGGCCCGAGGCCTAGGCCGAGACCTAGGCCGAAACCGAGACCGAGAGCGAGGCCTAGGCCAAGGCCCGAGACCGAGACCTAGGCCTAGGCCGAGACCTAGGCTGAAACCGAGACCGAGAGCGAGGCCTAGGCCAAGGCCCGAGACCGAGACCTGAGGCCTAGGCCGAGGCCCGAGGCCTAGGCCGAGACCTAGGCTGAAACCGAGACCGAGGGCGAGGCCTAGGCCGAGGCCCGAGACCGAGACCGAGACCTAGGCTGAAACCGAGACCGAGAGCGAGGCCTAGGCCAAGGCCCGAGACCGAGACCTGAGGCCTAGGCCGAGGCCCGAGGCCTAGGCCGAGACCTAGGCTGAAACCGAGACCGAGGGCGAGGCCTAGGCCGAGGCCCGAGACCGAGACCTGAGGCCTAGGCCGAGACCGAGACCGAGACCGAGACCGAGGGCTAGGCCGAGGCCCGAGGCCTAGGCTGAGACCTAGGCCGAAACTGAGACCAAGAGAGAGGCCTAGGCCAAGGCCCGAGACCGAGACCCGAGGCCTAGGCTGAGACCTAGGCCGAAACTGAGACCAAGAGAGAGGCCTAGGCCAAGGCCCGAGACCGAGACCCGAGGCCTAGGCTGAGACCTAGGCCGAAACCGAGACCGAGAGCGAGGCCTAGGCCGAGGCCCGAGACGGAGACCGAGACCTGAGGCCTAGGCCGAGACCGAGACCGAGACCTGAGGCCTAGGCCGAGACCAAGACCGAGGGCTAGGCTGAGGCCCGAGACCGAGACCGAGACCTGAGGCCTAGGCCGAGACCGAGACCGAGACCGAGACCGAGGGCTAGGCCGAGGCCCGAGGCCCGAGACCGAGACCGAGACCTGAGGCCTAGGCCGAGACCGAGACCGAGACCGAGACCTGAGGCCTAGGCCGAGACCAAGACCGAGGGCTAGGCTGAGGCCCGAGGCCTAGGCCAAGACCTAGGCCGAAACCGAGCCTGAGACCGAGGGCTAAGCTGAGGCCCGAGGCCTAGGCCGAGACTTAGTCCGAAACCGAGACCGAGACCGAGACCGAGACCGAGAGCGAGGCCTAGGCCAAGGCCCGAGACCGAGACCGAGACCGAGACCGAGACCGAGACCTGAGGCCTAGGCCGAGACCGAGACCGAGGGCTAGGCTGAGGCCCGAGGGCTAGGCTGAGGCCCGAGGCCTAGGCCGAGACCTAGGCCGAAACCGAGACCGAGACCGAGAGCGAGGCCTAGGCCGAGGCCCGAGACCGAGACCCGAGGCCTAGGCTGAGACCTAGGCCGAAACCGAGACCGAGAGCGAGGCCTAGGCCGAGGCCCGAGACCGAGACCGAGACCTGAGGCCTAGGCCGAGACCGAGACCGAGACCTGAGGCCTAGGCCGAGACCAAGACCGAGGGCTAGGCTGAGGCCCGAGGCCTAGGCCAAGACCTAGGCCGAAACCGAGCCTGAGACCGAGGGCTAAGCTGAGGCCCGAGGCCTAGGCCGAGACTTAGTCCGAAACCGAGACCGAGACCGAGACCGAGAGCGAGGCCTAGGCCAAGGCCCGAGACCGAGACCGAGACCGAGACCTGAGGCCTAGGCCGAGACCGAGACCGAGGGCTAGGCTGAGGCCCGAGGCCTAGGCCGAGACCTAGGCCGAAACCGAGACCGAGACCGAGAGCGAGGCTGAGGCCCGAGGGCTAGGCTGAGGCCCGAGGCCTAGGCCGAGACCTAGGCCGAGACCGAGACCGAGAGCGAGGCCTAGGCCGAGGCCCGAGACCGAGACCTGAGGCCTAGGCCGAGGCCCGAGACCGAGACCTGAGGCCTAGGCTAAGACCCGAGGCCTAGGCCGAGACCGAGGCCTAGGCCTAGGCTAAGACCCGAGGCCGAGGCCGCGACCGCGACTGAGACCGAGGCCTAGGCCTAGGCTAAGACCCGAGGCCTAGGCCGCGACCGAGACCGAGGCCTAGGCTAAGACCCGAGGCCAGGGCCGAGACCGCGACCGCGACCGAGAAAAAAAAAAAAAAAAAAGGAAATGAATGAATGAATGAATGAATGAATGAGTGAATGAATAAATAAACAAATAATTGAAAACAGCACCGGAAATAAATAAATACACAATAAAATAAGTAAGTAAATAAATAAATAAATAAATTATAAATAAGTAAATACAATCCAGAATGAAGCAATTAATTATTTAAATAATTAAATCAATGCCTTGGAAATAAATAAGTAAGTAAGTAAGTAAGTAAGTAAGTAAGTAAAAGGGAAACGAATAAATAAATAAATAATAAAACAAACAAATAAATAAACCCTGAAATTAATTAGTTTTTTTAATTAATTAAAAAAGTAATTAAAAAAAAAAAAAAAAAAAAAAAAAAATTAAATTTCAAAAAGGCCCGGAAGTAAGACATTAAAATAATCAATCAATTAATCAATTAATTATTGGATGGATTAAATAAATAAATAACTAAATAAATAAATAAACAAACCAGAAGTAATTAATTAATTAATTAAATAAAGGGAATGAATGAACGAATGAACGAATGAACGAACGAATAAATAAATAAATAAATTAATAAACAAATAAATTTTTAGAACCCGGAAGGAATTAATTAATTAATTAATTGGTTGATGGATTGGTTGGTTTAATTAATTAATTAATTAATTACTTAATCACTAAGGGAAATAAATAAATAAATAAATAAATAAAAAACCAACCCGGAAGTAATTAATTAATTAATTAATTAATTAGTTAATCAATCAATCAATCAATCAACCAGTCAATCAATCAATCAATCAATTAATTAATTAAACCCGGAAGTAATTAATTAATTAATTAATTAATTAATTAATTATTCGAATAAATAAATAAATGAATAAACAAACAAACGAACGAACGAACCCGGGGGTAATTAATTAATTAATTAATTAATTATCTCGATAGAGGAATGAATGAATAACAAAATAAATAAATAGATAAATAAATAAATAAACGCGGAAGTGATGAAGGAATGAATGAATGAATGGAAATAAATAAATAAACAAGTAAACAAATAAACAAACAGACAAACAACCCCGAAAGTAATTAATTAATTAATTTTTTAATGACTTAATTAATTCATTCATTAAAGGAAATAAATAAATAAACAAACAAACAAACGAGTAAACCGGGAAGTAATTAATTAATTTCTTAATTGATTGATTGATTGATTGATTGATTGATTGATTAATTAAATGAACAAACAAACAAACAAACAAACAAACAAATAAATAAACCCGGAAGTAATCGATTCATTCATTCATTCATTCATTAGTTATAGAAATAAACAAACAAATATACAAATAGGTAAATAAAAAAACCCGGAAGCAATTACTTAATTAATTAATTAATTAATTAAAGGGAACGAATGAACAAATAAACAAACAAACCAACCAACCAACCAACCAACCAACCAACCCGGAAGTAGTTAAT